>NC_085016.1:11187658-11215158 GCF_963854185.1 Sardina pilchardus
AGGAGGAAGAAGATGAAGAATAATTGATGGAAAGATTGGCAGTCAGTAAAGTGTTGGGTGTACTGTACAGTATGTTTGGTGAGGGGGTTCATTTGTGAACCCCGCGCTGGCTGGGCACAGAATGTTGTGGGAGGTACTGTACGTGAAAGGGTGGTAGGATAGTGAGGAGAATGCTGTTGTCGACAACAACAACCAACACCACACACACACACACACACACACACACACACACACACACACACACACACAAGTATATATTCATTCTATTCACACACAGATATGGTCAGTATACTAGTATACAGTAACTATAAATATTTCACAGCTTTGGTGTGGGTCTGTTTAATTTATCTTACTGTATTTTTCAAGCTTTGTGGACAGGGAGTTGGCATTGATTGTATAATATTTGCATTTACAGGTACACACACACACACACACACACACACACACACTCTCACTCACACACATAGTTACAGACACAAATACATATACACATAGACAGATTCTGTACATACAGTATGGATATGCATACATGTATGGATATGTAGATTTACACACACCAACATATGGACACAGACACACATATGCATGAATTACTTCCAAACAAACACATGCATGCACATATACACACACACACACACACATGCACACACACACACACACACACACACACACTAATCCACCCACGCAACCACACACCAAGCATATGTGCAAGGGCACACACACACACACACACACACACACAATCTCTTTCTCTCTCTACGTGTGTGCACACACATACTCAGATTCTCTCTATTTCTCTCTCTCTCCCTCCCTCCTTCTCTCCCTTATACACACATACTCAGACACCCTCCTCTCTCACACGCAGCAAGATAAATAGAGAAGGTGGTTTGCTTCTGGGCCAGGGGGCCATACTCTTTTAGCGGCGAATTCCTCGAGGGCCCCCCACAGTAATGAAATCAATGAACCTTCAAAGTATTTATCAGCTCAATGGAACCGTTGCTACAGCGGGTGAAGAGAGCTGGCTGAACTGCCACTAAGTTTCATTTTTGCCCCAAAAGCCTATTTTTTCCCCCCTTAACTTCACATGTTGACATTCATGACTTTGCAGTTCTTATAATAGCCTCGAGCTCCCATGAGTGCACATGCATTAACTTTCTGCTAGGTCATTTAAAAATATCTTTGTGTGCGTGCGTGCGTTGAGTGTATATGTGTGTCTGTGTGGGTGTGTGTGTGTGTTTGGAGTAAATCTCTCACATTCTTTTTATGTGTGTATCCCCTGTCTCTTTCGGGGCGGGGAGGTAGAGAGGATTTGTAAACCTTTCACAATGGTAGCAGCACCGACGGCGGCTGTGGTTGCTGCACACGCACCCATGCACACACACACACACACACACACACACACACATACACACACACGCACAGAGTCACCCCCTCCTTTCCCCCGAAAGCTGCACTCTCTCCGAGGGAAGTGAGGTGAGCGGGAGCGTGTCCTTCTCATTTGCCTCATTTGCCATTCCTTGGAAGTGAGCGAGCTGTCAAGGCGCGTCGCCCGAGTGTTGGGTGGAGGAGGAGGCGAGGGGGGGGGGGGGGGGGGGGGGGGGAGTCAGGGAGTCAGGCGAGCCAGAGGTGTCACCTCCCCACCCTCCTCCGCTCCTCCTCCACCTCCTCCTCTTCCTCCTCCTCCCCTCACACACTGTCCCCAACCCGGGGTGTGAGCGAGATGCGCGGGCCCTCGACGGCACATTGGGGTGACATTAGAGCTGAACTCCACTGACAGGTGTGTGCTGACTCAAGCGTAGCCGCCTCCCAAGCACCCCAATGCCCCCTTATAACCCCCCCCCCCACCCCACCAACACCCCCACCCTCCCCCCTTACACTCACTCATCCCATCCCGCATTCCACCCTCTCTTCCTCCCTCTCCTCCTCTTCCTCCTCCCTCTCTTCTATCCTCTCCTTCCCCGGCTCCCTGCCCAAAGCCGTAATCTCTTCAACAAGAGAGCGACCCGGACCGTCTACGTGAGCCCCGCCGATAAGCCTTTTCCAATTCGCGCGGCGCACTCTTAGCGGCCCAGGTAAGACCTGCACTCGGCAGCCACCGATAGGAAATAAATAAACCCCGGCACGGGAGGGAATAAATTGCATTTTTCAAACATCCCTTTTAGAAGCAAATTTGTTTTTTTTTCCTGTCTTTCTTCCTCTTGCCTTCTCTGCTTTCTCTCTCTCTCTCTCTTTCTCTCGTCTATTCTCTCTTTCTCTCTCCATCCTATCTCATTCCAACGCTTCTAAGTGCTGCACAGTGAAATATTTAATCCAGCCTCCAAAGCGTTGTGAAGTTAGTGACTGGCATAACACAGGGCTTGGGTAAAGAGAGGGAAATGTGAGGAGGGGAGTGTGTGGTGTGTGTCTGTACTGTAGCCTTGGTGTGTTTGGGTGCATGTCAGCACAGAAGAGTCTGAACATCAGAAAAAAGCTCATTGAAAGATTGAAAGGTATTGAATAACTCTCGATGACTGGTGGGTAGCACTTCAGGGAAGGACTGTTCCTCCCATTAATCGCAATACAAAGAAGATTATTTTTCCTTGCTCCACATTGTTGGGTTGTTACGGTTAATGTAATGTATCTCTTGCTCTCTCTCTCTTTCTCCCTCTCCCTCGCTCTGTCTCTCTTTTTCTCTGCAAAACCTGGCTACCTACAAAAACTGGAGGTGGAGGCAGTGGGGTGTTGTAGTTGACCGTGTCGACAATCATCACGCACACACACACACAAACATACACACACACACACACACACACACACACACACACACACACACATCATGCTCTCCAGCTTGTGCTTTGATTGTTGCATCATAAAAAAAAGCTCCACGGCGACTGCTCCCCGCAGCTGTTGCTACACCGTCATTATTCCGCTTTTAGTAATCCAATAAATTCCGACGGCGTAAAAAAGCACACAGCATTGTGGGGGAGGGCGAGCTTGGAGGGGGGGGAGGTTACGATTGATGCTGATGCTGTCCCCTTTTTGATGGCCCGCATAAATCCCGCACGCCCAGCGCCCGGCGAAATAAACAGGAGAGCTGAACACTGGCCGTTTAGACAAACACACACACACTCACACCCACACGCGCGCACATGCACACACCCACACACACACGCACACAACGAAGCACCTCTCATTAACCTCTGGCGAACAGGTGTTTGACTGTTTATCTCGAGCCTCGTTGTGACAGCCGGAGTCAGTCAGATGCTGCAGTCTCTCCACTCCGACTCGACACACACAGCCAAGTCTGCAGAGACTCCGTAGTCACAGATGTGAGACGCTCTTTGGGAGAAGATGCCGCGAGGGGCGGATATATATAGATGAATGGCTCCAGCAGAAGTGCTGTGATGTATATGATGATATCTATGATTGGGGCTCTTCCAAAAAAAAAAAAAAAAAAATCCACTGAATTCGGATCAGTCGAGTGTTGGTTCCACAGCCCCATCTCCAGGAGTTCTACCGGAGTCTCCCACTAGATGGCAGTGTGATCCAGCAGTACCCTGATTTTTTCCCCCTGTTGTTTTTTCTTTATCCTTTTCCTTTCCCTCCCTCCTCTCTCCCTCCCTCTCTCCCTCCCTCTCTCTCTCTCTCTCTCTCTCTCTCTTCCCTCCCTCTCTCTTTTTTCCCATATAAAACAAAGTAATTGCCTGCGCACAGTTCAGAAGCTGCAGCTCCGACTGACGCAGATCTGCCCGGGCCAGTCAATCATTATTCATCACAGGAGCGCTGCATGCCAGTTCTGGGACAGGGCCCCTAAAAACCGCACCTTAATGGCGTCCACGCGTGTGCCTGTGTCAGGTGAGCAGCCACGTCCTGCCGAGGCGGAGCCCCTTCATCAGTCACGTCCTGTTCCATGTCGGTGCGAGGATTTGAAGTTTTGTTCAATTTATTAATTTATTAGAGGGAAAAGGGGGGGGGTGTAACAAGATTTTTCAAACCTTGCAATGTGTGTGAGTGTGTGAGTGTATGTGTTTGCATGTGTGTGTGTGTCTGTGATATTGGATTATTGGGGGCAGCTGTGCACTCGGGTGATCAAAGTGGAGCGTCGTGCCACGCTTGTGATGTCTGACAGACTCCCGTTCCCCCCGTCAAAACACATGTAGGCTGAGACACGTGTCCCCCCCCCCCCCCCCCACTGTTGATGCTAGCAGACACTGGGGCTAATTAGGACAGAAATGCCATTGCATTGTTCTCCGGTGAACACACATTCTACAGCTCTGGCAGCCCTCTGATGCTACAGAGGTAACGTGGAGAACATGGGGGAATTGGAGAGATGGACAGGTCAAGAGAGGGAGCGAGAGAAGGAGAGGAGGGGGGATGAGGAGGAGGAGGAGGAGGGGGAGAGGTGCAAAGAAAAGCTGGATAGGTGGGTGACGTGAGATAGACACAGAGAGAGGAAGAGAGAGAGAGAGAGAGAGAGAGAGAAAGCGAGTGGGCAGGAGAGACAGACAGACAGAGGGTGAGTGAAAGATTGAGGGTGCAAGATTGAGGCTGCCCTTTTCAGGCTCATAATGGTCCAGACTGAGAGTGAGAGAAAAAGAAAGGTAGAGAGCAAGAGAGAGAATGAGAGAGGAGGGGGTGAGAGAAAGAGAGAGAGCGAGAGAGAGAGAGAGACCACAAGAGAACGAGAGTAACATCACAATAAAGAAACGTGGGTTTTGAAAAATGCAAAGCGTAGGGGACAGTCCACTGTGTGAAGCCACATGTAGCTACTGAGATTAACCATTCGGAAAATGTGTGTGAACTGCCTGCTCCTGGGAGATCACAGGTCTGGGATCTGCACCAACACATTCATTTCATCCTGAGAATGGTTGAGAACAAAAGAAACAATCTGATCATTAGGGACATACCCTACTAGGAGATTTATGTTTTCACAGCCTACACCTATTAGCATATAGCATGCACTATGTGTTACATTATACAGATGCTGTATGTTTTATTAATATTTAAGCTATGGTACAAAAGCAGAAAACTAGAAAAAGGTTGTTATAGTAGTTTTAAGGAGGATAAGATATCACCCAAGGACACCCTCCATCTCATGGGGTATGTTTATTTCGCAATGCATGTTTCCTCATAAATCATTAAAGATAACAATCAAATCTACATTTTCTCTTTTTTAACACAAGAGGCCAGATTTCTGTCACTAGTCAACGCGGCTGTTTTGGCGTGTTTGACGGCGCTCTGGGTGTAATGTACAGGACATGCCACAGTGGCTCATTTGATGTCAATGAGAAGAGAAGAGAGGGTGGAGGGAGGGGGGAGGGGGGAGGGGGGGAGGGGAGGGGGGCGGGTTGCAGCAACGGCGGCAGCAGTGGCGACCGTTTGAGCAACACTTTGCCATTTAAATGCCACACAAACTGCTGCCTCGTTATGGCCTGATCTTCAAAGCGCTCAGCTCGTTCTGTAACAACTCCCCGCAGTCATAAAATGTCATCAGAATTCACCCGGTGTCCTGATGCCTTGCTTCACCAGTGCATCACGCCTTTAGATTGTGCCCCCCCCTCCCCACACACACACACACACACACACACACACACACACACACACACACACACATACACACACACACACACACACCATCCCTTTCTCTGCATTTCTCAACAGCTTCCAACGTGATATACGGCCTCGGCATGTTTGTCGAAATACGTTCCGCGCAAGTCGATTTGAATTGTGGGGGTGCGAAAAAATCACACGTCATAATTCACCTGTGTCTTGACAATCCAAAACAATCGGCCCGTGTAGGCTTAATGTGTGAGAAACCCAAGCAGGAACACTTAAACCCGTAGACAGGATGAGTTAAAGCCTTATAGAGACATTCCAGTGTGCAGAAGGCTACATTTTTTTTGCGTTTGCATTCATTGTCTCTTGCATGAATTAAAACACTTTACACCACAGTTAAGGCACGAGGGAAGCATTCAAATTAGTGCCTGTTTTAAATGCAAAGGGGAAAAACAGAGCGAGCTGGGGAGAGAGAGAGAGAGAGAGAGAGAGAGAGAAGAGAGAGAGAGAGAGAGAGAGAGAGAGAGAGAGAGAGAGGGAGAGAGTGAGAGACAGGGAAAGAGAGAGAGAACTGTCTCTGTCTCAGAGGTCTTGCGGAGGCGACCTTAGACTGTACGAAATTGACTTTGTGTTAGAAGACCTATTGAATGACGTTGGCTAGTCTTTGATGCAAGGGAAAGCCTCAGTGGTTTGACCCCATCCCAGACAAATGTGGCAAGCCTTTGGCTGGGCTCTGTGTGCCCAGATGGAGGAGGCCCGATCAACCTGCCATGGGAAGAAAGCCCAGTGGCGTTCACAGTGCACACAGCACTGCTGATATATTTAGCTCAAAAGCCCCCCACAGCAGCAGACTCTGGGTGCATTTAATAAATAGTGCATGAATGGCCTATCCAGTGAGTCACGTGTGTACACACACACACACACACACACACACACACACACATGCACACACATACACACACACACACACACACACACACACACACACACACACACAGTGCACATGTACATCAACATGATGACAGAAATAGACATTAAACACACACAAGACCCTCACTCACACGCATAGACAGAGAGAGAGAGAGAGTGAGAGAGCACACATCCATAGACACGCACAATAGACATTAACAAGCACATTCCAAGGGCTACAACATGGACATTCTCACTCACACACAACTTGCACACACCCTGCAGTCTCATTCACACACACACACACACACACACCGCTTGAGTGAGCTTGGCAGCTAAACATGCAAATCAGATTCAAACGGACCAAAAAGGATAGGCTGGAGGCGAGGGCCTTCACTGTCTCGTGACTCACCCACCCAAAGTCTAGTGGCTCACGCGCGACAGCCCAGCCAAGCCCGGCCCAGCACAGCACAGCACAGCACAGCAGAGCAGAGCAGAGTGCAGCATTAAGCCCAGCACAGCCCAGCAATCAAGGGCCCTTAGCTTTTAAAGATGACGTCCCCCATTACTGGACCGAACGATCCGGTGCACGGCCAGCACCAGACAACGTTTTTCTTTTCCCCGACAAAGATTATCAGACAAGCCGAAAACGGATAGGACAAATTCCACATGCAGCGCCAATTACAGCTTTACAATAACCATCAAACACACATAGACCCTGCCACAGTGCCTGTCACCCCGATGGGACACAATAAAGATTCCCCCTCTCCAAATCCCAGACTATCCACTACTTCTTCCAACCTCCCGGGACCAGAATCTGTCTGAGTGTGTGAGCAAAGGAAGAAAGAGAGAGAGGGAGAGAGAGAGAGAGAAAGAGGGGGAGAGAGAGAGAGAGAGAGAGAGAGAGAGAGAGAGAGAAAGAGAGAGAGAGAGAGAGAGAGAGAGAGAAAGAGAGAGAGAGAGAGAGAGAGAGGGAGAGAAAAAAAAAATCAATGGTCTAGTATGGAGACATGCTCAGCGACTGGACCAAGTGACTGCAGACAGCCGTGAGAATGACCAGGATAGAGTGTCTGGCCCCCCTGGAACTCTCATTTGTATGATAGATGTTCATACCAGGGAGTCTTATGCAGCCATATGCGACCCTGCTGATGGGAATGCAATGGTGAAATAAAACAAGGGAAGAAGAAAAGGGAGGGAGGAGGACAAAGCAAGCCTTTGTAGGTAAATTGCCACCGTTGGGACCGGGTGTTTTTAAAAGGTTGTTTTTGTTTTTCGGGATCTGAAATGCACGCCATTTGTTTTCGGGGTCGCAGAGAGACATCGAGCGGTTTGTTAACGACAGAATGAGAGACAAGCAGACACTGAGGAACACACACTCACACACGTGCTCTCTCCCTCTCTCTCTCTCTCTCTCTCTCTGAAACACACATTTCCACCACCTGTTTGTGAGTACTTGAAGTGTAGTGAGTGACACAGGGGTACTGGATAATGATTTGCTGTATGTTCCATGATGACTGAAGGGGTTTATTCCTGATGATGAGATTCCAATGCCAGCATCTCCATATGTAAAGACTTTGTTTCTAGTTTGGTGAATCATATTTGTCCATGCACCCCCCCCCCCTTTTTCCACCCACCCACACACATTTCTCAGCATCTTTTTTTCTCCCGATGCGGCAGCCTGACGCCTGATGTTGTCAATCCTCCGAGGCGGTCTTCCTGATATCGGGAACGGCAGCTGCTACTGACGTAGGCTCTGGGCTCTGGAGTCTTTGGGTCAATTTCAGCTGTGATAAGTCACTGTTCGTTGCCGTCGTCTCGGAAAAAAGCATCTCCATGATCTCACTCCCTCTTTCCCCAGTAAACAATGCGCATCACATCGCATTGCATCGCGCACGTACACACACACACACACACACACACACACACACACCGCTTCGGGCCCCCCTCGTTTTCCTCTTTCTCGTTGCACCCGCACGGATCGGCCATTATGGCAAGATGGATTTCACGTCGGGGGCGGCAGGCTGGGCTCTTTTTTTTTTTTTTTTTCGTATTTTATTTCCTTTCAGAACTGTGCTGGATGTGCAGCGATGCTCTGGTGAGCTGGTTAGTGCTGGCTGTACAGAGCACTGGGGATCAAAGCCATAAAATCCACAGATCTGCGAAAGCTGGATCTTTGTAGTCAGTCCAAGTGACTGGTCACACAACCCACTTGTCTGAAAGAAAGAGCTGTTTGCCTTCGCCTGTTCAAGTCTCCTACCATTTGATATCACACTGCCCGGGGCAACCCTTTATATCACAGAGATTGTGTTATATTGTAGTTATACCCTTATGTAGAGGGTAAACAGAAAATTAGCAGAGTTCAACAGCACATTGACATATGTGCAACAACCCAAATTCTGATTTATAAGGGTAGAAAGTATCAATGTGTTGTGCCATATAGCACTTACAGTACATGGGACTATTTTTTTTGACAATGATTTGAAAGACTTTGCAGTCCCTTCATGCACGGTGCTGGCCCATCCAACACAACTCAATACAGAGGATAAATACAATACTTACTGTCTGTTAGCAAAACTGATTGCTGTGACATTCAATATGACCTCAGTGTGTTAGCACAAGGACAGGGACATGAGCTTTGGGGGGCAGAGCAAACACACACACACACACACACACACACACACACACACACACACACGCACACACACACACACACACACACACACACACACACACACGCACACACACACACACACACACACACACACACACACACACACACACACACACACACACACACACACACACACACGCACCTCCGCCACTAGTGGCTCCACCAGGCAGCCAGTGTATTAAACATTGAAGAGTCAGCCCTCTATATGGCGCCGCATACACTCTCGCTTGACCCCATTTGTGGTGATGAAGCTGTCACGGAGACTACCATTGACTCCAACCCGACCTGTCTCTCCCTCTTGCTGTCGGGTGTAATGTTGAGCGCAGGGGTGGCTACTTTTAACGTTATTCCTTTGGGAGACCCTTTCCCCCCCCATGTGATATTGAGTACAGCACAGGTATATATTTATATATTTCACCATTGTATGTGCTGACATGGTAGGCCTATCATGACCATACTGTTCTTGTCACAGTGCTCTCTAAGTTTAACTGTAGATGCCATAGTGGGTCTACATAATTTATGTTAACATCTTTATTGCATGGAATACAGTAGCCTAAACCTTGCAACGGCATTATAGAATAGAACATCTGCCATTTTGTACATTATGCCATGCAGATACATGCGATTTTGACACGATTTTAGCCCCAAATCAGTTGGACCAGACCAACTTTTTAATCAGGCTGAATGATCTGCCTGATTAAGAGATCACAATCAGCTCTGCTCTGATCCAAGTGGATTTCTGGCATGTCAGAATGTTTTGTCGCTTGTCTTTACTTGCAGTGTGAGCAGTTCATTGTGCGTCCGACTGAATCAAGTTTCATACATGACAGAAGAAAAACACAGTCTCTGCCTGACTTAAGTGTTTAGTGCTTTATATAACATAATATCAGTTGTAATGTGAAACTCGGCTAAGTCAAAGATGTAGGCTGTTCATCTGGAAGCCAGGAATGTATCATTAATGTGCCAATAGACCTCTGAAGTTCACCTACAAAAAAATCTGCTCTCTTCAAGATCCAGTGTCTTGTGTTTTTTTCTATGGGAAAATAACATGGGGCTTTTGAATTATCGCACCTGTTAAACTCTCATGGGGACAAAGAAGTCTGATATATAAACGTTTTGCTCAACACACTTTGGTCCTCTGCCTTCGAGTGGCTCTTGTGATCTTCATTATATTAAAACAGCAAACTCAGATTGTTGCTACCCCAGAGCTAACAATCTAATGCAACTTACCATAGGTAGTTAGCCTCAATTTTGGATCCTTATATGGGCAAAGATGGCAGCTTTAATTTTTATTTGTAGGCTAACTTCTGAGGTCTATAGCCATGAATGCTAAAATACAACATATCCACAAGTGTCCTGTCAGATAACCCATCTGTAACTGTGTCCAGCATTGCTGCTCCACAACAGCCCAGTATATTCCAGTATACTCTCACTTCGTTTAAGCAGTTGGCAAATTCATGTCATTCGGAAAACGAATGTTCTTTTAGGGCTTCTTCCCAAACAGTTCTCTGGATGGTGAAATTGTCCTTTCGTGGTCAGGGCAGCCTCTACAGTCTTTCATCCAGGGAGGAAGGCCTGTGTGCTTGTTGTCGCCGCTCTTCTACTGATAGAGGGCTTCAGTCAGAGTGGAGGCTTCATCCCGCGGAGAGTTCAAGTGGCCCGCGACCCTCTTTCAAGACTTTTTTTTTGCCTGGTGATTCCAATGAAAAGCTACTGTAAGGACTCCACGGCCAATGGCTCATTTGCCATCAATTTGAAGCTACTTACATAGGTGAAGGTAAATGGAACAAAATGTTACCTGGTAGTTAGGTGCCGCTAAAAGCTGCATTTTACCTCAATTTTGACGCATTTCTCTCAGCATTCTTCATTCTCGCCATCTTTTCATGCGCACATCTTTCCTTTTCACCTGTAAAAGTAAAGTATTAACAATCATGTGTAATATGGCAGCACTTTGTGTAACTTATCAAAATGGTGAATTGCTTTGAGATCTACACTATTAGGACATGCAGAGGATGCAGTGCTGCTTAGTATGGTAAGAAGGTAGGGCTCTGTGGAGTTTGAGGATGGTTTCCCTTTACTTCAATTACTGCAGAAGATGATTTCAGGAGGTTTTTATCCCCCAATAAAATGAGGTTGTTTTGTGTTTAATTGGGTTTCTAGGGCTTTGTTAACGCAATAAACCAGAGCAATGTGAAAACTTTGACTGTTGGGGTAAAACAGCTAATATTCTTATTTTAAGCCCAACACTCCCTGTAAAGCCTTCAGTGATTCATGGCCTAGACAGTTCATGGAGTTAACAGCTCCCTGAATCAAAGTAACACACAAACAAGCCCAGAATTTCCTAGAATTTCCATGGGTCTTGACAATCGGCCTTTACAACCGTGAAAAAAAAGGGGAAAAAATAATGCCCAAACGTCCACAGTGCTATACTGAAGATATATTTGCCTCAGCCGTTGCACCTGGTTTATAGTTTTGTGTACTCTTTGACAAGAGAGATCTTTCAAAGTAAATCAGCAACAAACAATGAAATAAACAAAAGGGCAAGATGTATGGACTAATGTGTAGTATATCTAAAGGGTTCTGCTCGTGCGGTGGGGAACATATGTCAATTGATGCATGGACCTGTGCCAAAAATAAAATCATGAAATAAAACAGCGGCACAAGCCGTGTCTGGGCACTCTATTAAAGAGGCATATGTGGCTATGCCCTTGAATGGACTTTGCCGTGAACACGCGTGCGGCACAACGTCTGCCATATATCACTTGTGGCTATCCTTACCCCAGGCAATTAGCATTCTTAATTTCCCTCCATGAAATATGGGTCTGGAAAAGGAGAGAGAGAGAGAGAGTGAAAAAAAAAACGAATCCACATTTGAGCAACAATGGTTTCCAATTTCTTCAAATCAAATAAGCTTACCACATAATTGGTCACACTGAAAAAAATAGAGTGCTTTGTATGTGGCGCTCAGAGACATCCAATTAGTCAGAACTTAACAGTGATTAGCAAATACTGTATTATGACTTTATACAGTCTGAGATGACAAAATATTGAATGTTGATGATACAACTGTAGCAGTGAGCCTACTCAGTGTGAGTACGTATTGTTTGCTGAGACGCCATTGTTGGCAGAAAAGAACTCTCTTTAGTATACTTTAGCTAGCCTGAAACACATGACACCCAGGAGACCCTGGGCACCCGGAAAGGTTTGAGATGAATTTAATGCTCTTACCCCCTATTACTCTCGTTTTGACCTCTGGCAAATTATACTGCCACCGACTAATTTCCTGCAAACACCAAATTCACCCGATTCTCTCCCTCCCTCTCTCTCTCTCTCTCTCTCTCTCTCTCTCTCTCTCTCTCTCTCTCTCTCTCTCTCTCTTCTCCTCTCTACCTCCTTGTTCTCTCATTCTTCATCCCTCTCTATCCCTCTCTATATCCCTTCTCCGTCCGCCACGCTAAATTCCTCAATCCAGTCCACCCCATCCCCACCCCGACTCGCAACTTCCATCTGTAGAGACCCGCAGCAGGATATTATTATTCAAGGACCATGAAGACATTATTTATTTTGGCTTTTCAGTGTGACCTGACATTCAGCGGCATCGCTCTGAGCTATTTCAATTAACACTCTAAAATAACAAGGTTAATGGAGGCGATACCTGGGCGCTGCAAGAGCCAAATGTGTTTATGGGCATTTTTTCCCCAGTCACATCTGTGGACTTCGCCACAGACAAAGGGAGAAATGGCCTGTGATTATGGCGTATGGGAGATGTTGTTTTTTTCCGAGGCATGTTTGTGTGCCATGATGCCTGCGTAGGTCATCGCTGCTAGCTGGTGAGCCTGGCATTATGCAGGAAAAAAATGTTTCATGTAGGCTTTGAAATTCTCGAGGACTTCAAAAACAGGCAAAACTGTGTGTAGGGGCTGGGAATAGCAATGGCATTTCTTTGATTGCCAGTGGATGTTGTTTTGCTGATGATTTAAAGGAGAAGTGGAGAAAAATTGTTGATATTTGAACTCAAGAGCCAAACAAATACACCTCTGCGCTTGCTCTTGACAAAGTGACAGTCTTTCCTTCCCTTGGTCCTCCTTCCCTCTGCCCTGTGCAATACTCACACCACCTATTGTTGTTAAGCTGGAAATAGTATGTGGGTGAACTGTGTTTGTCTCCATCTACACAGGAGGGCTGTGTAGAAAACACCTATTTGTTTCAGCAGACACAGCTAGCAGATTGTGAGGATACTGTACATTCATCTAATGTTGCCAAAAGTATTGGCTTGGAATTGCAAAATCTCCCCTTTTGCCCACCTTCCACTTCCCCAGACACTATTAAAAGGAACACAATGGCATAATTCATATGCCCCTTGGTGTCGATATTCAATGCTATTTAACACTAAGTCGTGACCCAGTCAGTCATAAACTGACTAAAAGGGTCACAATACTACCCGATCAACAACGTTACTTATTGCAATATCAGCCGTTCCAGGTGCACGTTGCCAATGTCAGGGTAGCATCAAAATGAGTTTGAACCCGTTATTGTAAAGTATCACAGTGCGGTAATTCCTCTTTTTGTCACTTTTCAACATACTGAGTACCCTTTTAGCGCTAAGAGGGGCAGCCAGTTTGCCTCAAACTGTCAAAACAGGATCATGTTCATTTTTCATTCATTCAACCAATCATAATCACTGACCGGAACTATCCATTTTAGAAAGTTCATTGAAAAGCATTCCTGGCTCATATTAGCATTGTCAGAGACTCAATTCTCCACATAGAAAGACAATGTAGCATCAAATTGAGTGTGTTATTTGAATAACTTGAATAACTACATTGTGTTGACAAGTAACTACATAGTGATGTTGTAAAGTGAAATAAATAAGGCAGAGACTATTTGCACCCGGGTGTAAATAATGAACGTTACTATTTACACCCGGGTGCAAATAATCAACATTACTATTTACACCCGGGTGTAAATAGTGTAATAATCAACATTACTATTTACACCCGGGTGTAAATAGTGTAATAATCAACATTACTATTTACACCCGGGTGTAAATAGTGTAATAATCGACAATACTATTTACACCCGATGTCTAACATCCATGTTCTCTGTCAATAGGCCTGTGTATTTACCAGCTTTACAGTAGGCTAGGCCTAATTTAGTTTTGAACAGTTTTTAGCTGTTTTGACATACTGGGTTACTTGGAAGTGATTAGGCTAATGCGTGGTCATGTGGTAGCTTCATCAAAGACAAGCTACTTTAAAGAGTTGTTTTCTGAGTTCTCTTCCAGGCAGCGCTGCCACTGTTGACTTAAAAGCACTTAATCCTACTCCTAACCTTAACCCTAACCTTAACCTAACCTTAACCTAACCTTAACCCTAACCTTAACCTAACCTTAACCCTAACCTTAACCCATGCCTAAGCGCCTTCCAGGCAGCGTTGGGGGCTCAAAGTCAAAACACAACCTTTCTACTAACTACTGAAGCCTACTTCTACTTAACTTAAGGTTCAAAAAGCACAAACTCTTATTTGCCGCGAGGTAACGTCATCTAAGAAAAAAGAAGTCATCGTGCGTACTTTGGCAGGCAAAAAAAAAAAACATTTTATCTGAGATTCGAACCCAACACCTCGGGCATAGTAAACCGATCATTTCTCCGCTGTACTACACCCTGTTGAAGAAGAATGAGAGAATACTAATTATTGACTCACTTGTTGGGGTTGCTAGGTAACGGTAAACAAAACTAAAAAGATCGTATTTCTTGATTTTGCTTGCAAACGGACGGCTTTACCCGTTCACTGAATGAAGTTTGTGGAAATTTAGCACCACTTTCCCATCTCAAATATAGTTTTAATAATCCTAACTTGTTAGATTTAGGTAGGCCATCTCCTGCCAATATGGTCCCGCTATGTTGGATAGCACGCATTTCAGGTTTGGGTGCAAATAAGAAAATGCCTCCATTCCACTATTTACACCCGGGTGCAAATAATCACTCCGAATAAATAAATGCATTATCTTCCTTTCATCATCAATGAACAGTGCATTGAACTATATGGATCCAACACAATCATACACATAATGGTACTGCATGATGATTAATCCACCTTCTATGGAAATAATTTAAGATATTCTGCTATAATAGACATAGTGCAGTTTTAAACCGTTAATAGGGAAATAATCAATACCTTAATTTGAATCTCAAACAGCATAAAATATAACAGTTAATGTTTTATGTGGTTGTAGGCTTTACATTTGAGTCAGTGCCCAATTTTGACTCCAAAGAGAGTTGTTTTCACATGCTCTTTGGTGTTTTTAGAGGCAAAGAAGTTAAAATGGCACAGCCTGTGTGCTTCTGGATGCACTCCAAGAGGAGATAATGTTTGTTTTATCCAAAGGTGTACATGGCAATTCTATGGCTTTTTCAGCAGACTCATGTTATCGAATCTGCAACAACAACAGGAAATGTTCTACATCTGTTCCTGTGGCAGGATGGACTCATGACCTCTGTGTTGTTATGTTACCTAACTGTTTCTAAAAATGCATATATACTTAAGTTTAAAGGCTTCTGCAGGATGTTTCTTTTCTTGTCTGGAATCTCAACCCAAGAACCCAAGTAGAACTACATATCCTTACAGATGCAAATGCAATTGTGCATGTGTATCTAAACTCTGAAAAGATATACCATCCTGCCAAGCGAAGCCCTTGACAAAGGGAATATACAGAAAAAAATGGCATTCAAAGATAGACATGTAGTTACTGTCAAACATCAATGGAAAGTGTCAAATGTCCTGGTTGGACGCCCAGTTTGGAAAAGCTTTGTTTTTTTAATTCTGTTTGTTGCGTGTGCGAGTGCCAGCTGGAGAACGAGACAGGGAAAAAAAAGATGGAGGGGAAAAGAAGTCATCACCGCATCTGTCAAGTTCACCATCATCAACAACAACAGTGGCACCAGCATGGCACACTTTTACAACACAGCTCTGAGCCCAGATGAGTGACACCGCAGACCGGGAGCCCACCCCATTCATATCTATATGGATGGCTCTCTCTCTTTCTTTCTCTCTCCCTCTCTCTGTCTCTCTCTCTGTCACTCTCTCTCTCTCTGTCACTCTCTCTCTCTCCTTTCCCAAGTTGTTTCTTATGTCTCAATCTGTCATCTTCCTGTGTCCTCTGACATTTTGTTCTCTCTCTCTCTCTCCCTCTCTTTCTCTCTGTGTCTTGTTTGGCGCTCTCCTTTTTCTCATCTCTCACTTCCTTTTTGTACTTCTCTCTTTGTGTTTCACAGTCGAACATCTCTACTCCGTCATTCCCCTTTATTCCTCCCTTTTCCCCCTATACTCTCTCTATCTCTCTCTCTTTCTGTTTCTCCATCCCTCTCTCGCTGAGATCCACATGTATGCATACCCCCAGTGGAGCCAAGTGGCGCCAGCAAAAGAGGAGTGCACATCCCTGCCAACCTCCCAGCATGGGGCAATCACTTTACCTGTCAACCCATCCACATGTCGCCTTTCATTGGCCGGGCCGAGAGATGAAGTGGCGTGGGGGTGGAGGAGAGGAGCCTGGGTAGGCATTTAGAGCATCGCAGATGTTCTATTGGAGAGAGACTCACATGCAATCTGCTTTTCCTCTTCCTCTCTCTCTCTCTCCCTCCCCCTCTCTCGTTCCCTCTCTCCTCTCATTCTATCCCTTTTTTGCTTGGTCTTGACGTTTCTTTTCCTTTGCCTTTTGGCAGCTTTGTTTCCTGTACATGAATAATACCCAACAGAGTGGGGGGGTTGGGGGGTGGGTTGGGGGGTAGTGACAGTGAGGGATTTGCATTACAGTGTGACAGTGAAGAGGGGATGAATTATTCATTTGAGCTGCCAATAAAGACGGCGTTAGTACGCATGTGCGTGTGGGGGGGGGGGGTGGATGGACGGAGTTGAGGGGGGTGGGGGTGGGGGGGGGCGGCAGGAGGAGGTGAAAGCCGCTGAAAATGAGGCGCTCAGCTGAATGGGTCTGTTAATTCCTCGCCTCCTGAGACCCCTTGGAATGCCACGGAGTGATTTAGCCGTAAGTTTGGTCGGCAGTCGAAAACGACGCAATCGGATAAATCCACTCGCCGCGGATGAAACACTTGTGTGTGTGAATGTGTGTCTCTGTGTGTGTGCGTACGAGTGTGTACGCGTGTAGTGGGAATCCTCTGCCACTCGAGGGGTCTTAACCAAGACCTGAAGTGGTCCTCGAGCCGGGAACATAGACAGGGACCCGGAATCAAACGCCAACAAAAAAAAACAAACAAACAAACACACAAACAAACGCACTAACGGATAATCTGTCTCCGGATTAGACATGACAGCGTTAGTGGAAGTCACACCACAGCAGCGTAAGTCCCCCCTCGCCGCGGCCCACCATCCTCCTTGTTTGCTTTGCCGCACTCCCTGAGCTCTTTGTGCTGATAAAGCAATGGATGCCGGCCTAATGTGACTGAACCTTGGAGTCACCAGCGATTGATTGGAACACTATTTGGAGCCTGTGAAAGAGAGAGGAGAGGAGAGAGTGCAGAGAGGAGTGCTTCAGTCTTTTGCCATCAGGGGCCCACTTTGGTTTATCACTGGGTGTGACTGATCGAGTGGGATGCCCTCTCTGCCACACACACACACACACACACACACACACACACACACACACACACAAACACACACACACACACACACACACATACACACACACACACACACATACACACAGACACACACCCACATACACACACACACACACAAATGCATCCTTTACCTCTCCCGGGCTGTCACACCCTGGCTTCTCTAAATGCTGATGTGTAGGAAGTCCTGCCTTGTTTCCTTCTCTCTCCTCCAAAAGCCACCGTGCCACGTGTAAACAATCTCTTGCCATCCTCCCTCCCAACGATATCACAATACACACACAAGTGCGACAGGTCTGGAATTACGGCCACTAAATATTTGATGGCCGTTGTAGAGAAAGAAAGAGGGAGCCTTCACTCCTGGTGAATTCGGTCCCCGAGTAGATTATGGTGAGGTGGAAGTCACTCACAAATACACACATGCATACACACACACACACACACACACACACACACACACACACACACACAACACATAGACGCACAACACGCAGACGCACAACTTTGGAGAGTTTGTTGATGTTGATGTAGTGTTATGTTATGCACTTCCCCTGATGTTGCTGCTCCCCAATAATGAAAAAAGGGATTTTCTTTCAAAGAACTGGAAACCGTTCATCACAACAACAACACCAACAACAACAACAACTGCATAAAACATCCCTTCTGGGGCTGGAGAGATTTTTGTGAGGAAACAAACACTGCCCAAACCCTAAGAGCAAGATGACTGAGAGCATTCAAACAATCACAGTCATTTGGAGCATGTTTTTGCTGCCATTTCCAGTGCCGTTTACAAATGTTAAGTGCAACACATTTCAGCAGAACACATCTCTAATGTCAGACTGACATCTTCATAACAATGCACAGGGCGCTATTAAGGAACCAGCACAGGGCCATTTTTCATGATTTGCAAGAGTTTTACTACGTTCAATTGTCTGGAAAGGGACTTTATTAACACTCCAAAATGGCATAAAATGAAGGTTGTTTCTGTACATCCTCTATACCTATCATCTGTAGCATTGTTTTAATGCATGGTATGCTTGGTGCTCTTCACAGAGATGTTATTAACAGTCAAATTATAAGAGGCAATTACTTTAACATAATTAATCACAGTATTGATTTTCCTCCCTTACATCCCCAAAGTGTAGTAACTAATTCATGTAGTAATTCTTCATATGAAGGAACAGAAATAAAGAACAATTGCATTTCGCTCTATACTTTAATTCAGCACTTGCTCTCAGTTCAAGAAACTAATCACCAATGAAGACATGCCAAGCAGTGAGAGCCGTTTTACCACAGAGGGTTGAAGTGGTTAGTAATCAAGGATCTTTGGTTTTACACACTCAGCATGTAACATTTTCTCAATAGGCTTCCAGAATGTTCTGTTCCATTCCGTCCTCCTTCCAAGCACTAACAGAGAGAATTCCAGAGCACAACACACACCCTTCTGTTGAGCCCTTTCTGCTGTGACTCCGCAGGTGTCCAGTAAGAACCAAATGGAACGATCTGAGATTGGGGGGAATTCTACAGAAGCCACAATGGCTTAGTCCTCAGCACATCCACTAAAGGACTTGTGAGTGACACTTTAGAGGGAGCTCTAAGAAGCAAAGCGCTTTAGAACGCCACTTCCTGACTACCAATTATCAAAGATCAAAGTTTCTTATTCAGGGTCCATATGTCATGTTGTGGTATTCAGCTAAAAAAGGTAAAAGGGAAAGGTTAAAAGCAGAGCGTGCATTTGTAAAGAACAGTGTGATATAGAGGCAATGAAGACCCGATTGATATTACTGCAGGTGTTGCTGTAACAATGTGTGTGTGTGTGTGTGTGTGTGTGTGTGTGTGTGTGTGTGTGTGTGTGTGTGTGTGTTTGTGTGTGTGTGTGTGAGAGAGAGAGAGAGAGAGAGAGAGAGAGAGAGAGAGAGAGAGAGAGAGAGATAGGGGACATTGGAAAGACAATTCGCCTTTGAAATGATCCCTTCCTTTGACTTCTGAGAGAGTCTTTTCACAGACGTTGAGTGTTGAGTAAGGTTGGTTGAAAAGATAGCAACGTGAAAAAAAAAGAAAAAAGCAACATATTCTGGTGGTCAGTCAAGCGCAATCAGGAGTATCCTGGAACGACTTGCCACCATATGTGAGCTCAACAGACCACGCAATCACTGTCATCATAACCAATTTCACAAAATGAATTGTTGAATTACCAAGGACCTACTCCAGCAGCAGTGGCCCACCACATACACCCCCAAAGCCAAATGCCCACCAAAACCGCATGCTTCTCCAGAAGCAAATTGGAATTGGAGTAACTCTCCTCGTCATTCTTCAGCCAGGTGTCATGAATCCGTGCATATCAACAAGATGCGCTCATTTTTTTCACCATTCTACTTGCCATGGGCCATTGTGTTGGGAGCGAACAGATTACAAATTCACAAAGGGGGACATAATTGGGTCCGAAGCCCACTCTCCAAGCCCTGGATATCCTGGAGACAGAGCAAGCAAATATGGTAATTGGCCTCTTTCAACCAATTGAAAACGGCATTGAACTCGGAGGTCTAGCATTAAGTTTAAAGGGAAACTATGCCGGTTTGGCGATTTCTTTGTCGGTTTCGCTTCCTGTCGACTTCCTAGACCATGGGTGCGACCCGAGGGCTCCTGAAATTGCAAGCGTGGTTCTACCATTACAGACCATAGGACGGGCGAAAAAAAAAAACATCTTTCGACCGGTAATGACTCATTTAATCATATATAACAGTATGAAACAAATCGATTAACTGAAAAATGTTGCATAGTGTACCTTTAAGGGCAGGACACCACCAGTTGACGATTTCTGATTGGAAACTTTAGGTTGTGTTGTTGTCAGGTGGGAGGATGGTCGACCCTGATTGGACAGCTGTTGAGACCAACAGTCTCCTAGCATGAGGAAGGGAAGACATGCTAACCAGAAGAACAAGCAGCCAAGGTCAACCCCTATGGACCAGGTGCATTGACCAAAGATCCTTAAGGCGGAGCAAGATACGTCGTCGTAGTTCATGTCTATGGGTGCAAAACGGGGATCACTTCCTCTGCATAAAGGGGGTGTGTCATGCATGTCATGTCCAGAGACTTCAATGGAACAGCTCTGCATAAAGGGGGATTTTGACCCCCCCTCCCTCTTGTGATTCGGGTTCCAGGAACTGGCTTCTCATGAAGTATCTTGTTCCGCCCTTAAGGATCTTTGGCATTGACACATGAAGGTAACACGTGATGTTTATACACTTCCTGCGGTTTTCAAAGTGCTCACATGTGCTCATGGTCATGCGTATGTCTGTGAATGGGCCTGTGAGAACACAATGCACAATGCCCTATGAAAGCAGGAGAGGCTGAGGAGTGCACTGTAGACCACTCTGAGTAAATGAAGCTCGTTTTGATTCTCGCTGCCACAGCCCAAGCCATTTACTCGTTTTGCTCTGCTGAACACACCATTTTCTCTCTGCGCTAGTTGGCCCCGAGGGTAGTATCGCACTGAGTCAAGTAAAGGAATACATTCGATCATGAAAACAAACTCCTTGCTAAATCTTTTAGCAGGTGATGTTTTATGAAGGTGGGGGGGTTGGTGTTGTTGTTGTTGGTGGTGGTGGGTGTCGTCAACCGAATGGAGGAATTCAAAGTGCAAATTAATTGCTTCAAAACCTGGCAGGCCTCTGATTCTTTCATGGGTATGATTTAAAATGTGAAAGCTAATTAAGTTGGTTTAAAACATCCAGATACTTATTAGATGCAGTTAGTGCAGTCGTGTCAATCTAGTTAGTTTAAAAGGGCTTCTCAGTGCTCTAATAATGTGTGGTACGGTTTACTTACTTAACTTAGCTTTAAGACATCTAATGAAACAATACACGTCCATGTATGGATAGGAACGTCTTCAATGTTAATACCATTTTGGAAATCTCTCTTAAAGGTTGGAAACCCTCAAAAGGTTTGTTCTTCATCCACATTTCCTTTCAAAACCAATTTAATTGCTTCTTCACTATATGGAAGTACAGCAGAACCTTGGGAGGGGAAAGTTAATTTTGTTGAGGGCATTTGTCCAAGCCAGGCATGAAATATATCTTACTGGCTTAGACATTGGCACACGCTAGGCCTACCTCTGTGACCCTGAACCTTGCTGGCTTCATAAAAAGTAACCAAGTCATTGCTATCCAGGGATAATAAGCAAATGGCAGCCTATCAATAAATGATTAATTTGAGTTAATTGGAGTATTTTGCACATCTATAATTAAAGTCACGCAGGGAGTAATTCTGTGGGGCATCTTTTTACAAATGAAGTGTTCAAGTCATCAGTTATGGATGTGATTACCCTGAATACTGTATATATATCTCAGATCATGTCTTTTTGTTTCTTATGCTGGAGTAGAGGCAAGCATAATGCAATTACATAAAAATGAAATACATGTTCACCTTTTTAGATTATGTAATCAATCATACACTTAATCAGTTATACAGAGCACACTTCTTAGGATTTCAGTTGAAGATGCTTTCCCCCAATATCTAGCATGTTGAAATAAATACATAAACACATCATAGAACTGCACAGTGCATTATGGGCTCATGTTGATAACAGAGTGTGCTTTACAGTTACAGAAACTTTTTTTGTTGTTAGTTTGTTTGTTAGAGCTCACTGTAATCCAAACTACCTGAAAGTGTAAAAGGTGAGCTACTGTAACCTTCTCAAAACAGCATGTGATCATGAAATTATACTTTGAATGTGGAGACAAACAAAGGTAGGGAGCATCTCTCTCTTCTCCTTTAATTTTCAAAGTTACACTTAACTCTTAAAGTGATTATAGGGCAACTTTTTGAGCAATGTTACTGGGCACCATTCCATGTGTTCTGTGTTCTGATTGGATGATCATGATGATTTACTTACTAATGAATAAAGTCCTCTAGTCCTCTAGAAAAAGTCCGCTCAAAAAGCCTTCTATCATTATTTTTAGATGGGCCCTCTTTCCCCTTTTCTCCGTCAACTGTGAAAAGCTTGTACATATATCATTCTTAACAACAGTAATGTGTTTGTTAATCCATCAATCATTTTTCAAATTAATTGCAAAAAATATCATCATTTGATAGCCCAAATATGTAACTGATATTGATAGACACATTTACTCTGACTGTTATCAATCAATCAATGGGCTATGACTTGTTCACGGCACAATACCTAGGAGGTAATAATGAGGACACACAGACCAAATACGTTGACTTTAGTTGACTGCAAATTTAAAGCATTAGGTCTACGGCATGACATCATTTGGTAATGACATTTAGAAATAATGACGGCTAAGAAAGGAAAACAATACCTTCTTAGCATCTTGAAGACAGGAGGGGGCAAGACAGTTTACATGCACCACTGTGATGACTGGTGATAGAATTTTCTAGATGATAGAAGGATCTCTCCATCAGTTTCTCAAACATTAAGCAATGGCAGAAAAAAACTCTGCGTGGTTGGCTTTGAAATGATAATACATTGTCTTAGTGTTCAGTAGGTGTGCCAGCCATGCACTGCTTCTGGAGCACTCCAGGTAAGGTCAAGGACCTCTTTACATAGCTGATTGGCTATCCGTATTACTCACTCTCTCAAGTGGGCTATCATCATGTAACACGCCTCCCATTTGTAAAACATCTTATTTTTATCCTCATTCAGTTCGCCTCAAACAGTAATTTGAGTAACAGGTTTGCTAGTTTTCTTCTCCGTTCCTCCCGTCTGTTCCTGCTGGCTAGGTCAACTTTAAGTATAGGGGAGTCTATGATTATAATCTTGTCAACTTTAGCATTATGTGTCTACCCATAATGCATTACGGCAGCAGTGGCAGCATCTTAAAGCAGATCGTTTGCCAAGGCCGAACCCATTACCATGGCATATCCATCCATAAATCTAATACCTTATTAGTTGAAGGCGTTCTCATAATATTCATACGATTATGTGGTCCTCCGGTTGACCAGCGGTTCTTTGCTTTAAGAGTTAGACCTTCAAAAAGATGCCTCTTTATTTTAATAGATACCTCAAAGTCACTGCCACCCTGCACAGTCTTTCCCAATAAAGTCTCTTTCTCTCTCTCTCCATCTCTCTCTCTGTCTCTTTCTCTCTCTTCTCTCTCCCTCTCGCTCTCTCTCTCTCTCTCTCTCTCTCTCCCTCCATCCCCAGGCTCCTCTGCTTGGGCAAACATGTTTATTCATTATCCTCCCGAGATGGAGGGGCTGGAGGTGAGTCAACACCTCCCTGATGGCGCAACGTCTTTCCTCCTAAACCACTGATTACAAAATGGCCTCACGTTGTGCATTTGGTCCATTTCATTAATCTGCGTGAACGGGCAACAAAACAGGCAGGCAGACAGACTTGTTAAGCCAACAGTGCTCTGCTCTGACCTATCCAGAAGACCTCTTCCATTCCGTGGACAACTTGGTGTACAAAATATATTTGTTGGTTTGCGGTGCATTCTATGCCGACAGTAGATTTTTTTACCTCGTATGAGTCAGACTAAACAATCTCCATATCTATATGAGCTTGTGCTTTTGAAAGTTTTCCGACTGAAGCCATGGGGTGTATTGGCACCGTGCACGCTACCTCCGAGTATTAATCCCAGCCTGGCCCATCAGGTGGTGGGTACGGTTGTCAGGCGCAGCACTTTCATCTTCACTCGGGCCCGGAGGTCAGGCGCTGGATGGAGGCAAAGCTCGTTGGAGAGACGCTGGCGAGGAGCCAGACGGCAAGCTGGGTGTCCTCAAGGAATGCATGCAAGAGGCCTGTGTAACAAACTCCCCAATATGGCCAACGCAGAAAAATACAGTTCTGCAGTGAGTGAAAAATAGAGATTATACTTTAATACCTAGCGTCCTTAGGTTCATTACTTACAGTACTTGGTAATGTATTACACGCTGGAAGTACAATGTAATTTTGTCATTATATGGAGAGTTCTTGAGAAATTTTTGATTGCTTGAAATTCTTGAGAAGAACACTTCGTTATGTTTTTACAGAACAATCTCTTGAACACGTTTCATACAATGTGGGACCAAAACGAGAGAGAGAAGAAAAAGCTTTGAGGATACAGTAGGGTATGGGTAGATGTTGATAATCACTTCTTCACTGAACATGATGTGACCTTGTTCAAATGGTTAGGTAGAAATGGTTGCACCAAACCATATGTTGCTTGAGGGGAGAGCATATAAAGAAGACATGTTTCTTAGTGAGGTCATGTCCTCACTGATTAATTTGCAGTAATGTGCAAAACATACAGTACAAAGGCAACTATACCCTCACAGAGGGGTTGACAAATAGACAGATGAAGCATTGAAAGGCTCAACCATTAAGGACTCTGAAAAGGTAACCTTTAAATGTCACAAACTGTGACAAATGCCTTTAGCAGCAAACACACAACTTCCAATAACAACAGCAATACATAATAAAAAAATTCCAGTCCAGTAAGTGGATGGGACTTGAATAAGGGCTGTGTGAGGAGTGTGTCGAAGGAACAGTTCATGAGGTCAAAGTCAAGGGCATGTTACACAGAAAATTAATTCAGACAGGGCCATTGATTGGTTGAACTGAAAACATGTTAGAAGCAGCATTTATTTGCATCACAGATCAATGAGCGTCTACATGTTGCAGTTAGAGAATATGTACATGAGCATCTCGTCTGTCATTGGGGATCATGAATCCATTCAAACCCCTGGTACTGTATATGGGAGTGGAGAATAGTGGTGATACCAGGGGAGCCCTGTAAACTGTATTAGATTGATTATGGATTGATCGGTGTTCAGATAGCATTTAAATCTGAAGTGGATCTGATGTGAACTGATGGTCTTGATCAACCCATAAAACACCAGCACATTCTCTGCGGCCATAAATCCGCTAAATATTGTACGTTATAATATTCCAAAATACAGTGGTTTTACCCATACTACGACAAAATGTAAATCTTACTTTTAAATAATGTATATGGCTGTTAAATGTACAATAGACTGTATAAATGGTTGTTAAATTTGAATCTGACAAATAAATCCGCCACAGGAAATGGATTTTTCAGCGAAGCCGGTGTTTAATATTTGACGGCTGACGTGCACGCTGTGCCCTTACATATGTCAGCAACATAATGAGCAATCAGGGGATTAATTACAGAGTTCAGTTAGGAGGGCAGGGCCCGACTGGGTCGAGAAACTCCAAACATGCGAAGGGGGGGGGGGGGGGGGGGGGCTCCATCACGGATGAGGTGAGGTGAGGTGAACGCCACGGCGTGAGTCACTTGCCGGTACAGATAAACTGCTATCGGCGGTTTTTGCCTCTCACCGTTAAACAACGGCACCTGTGCTAACGCAAACATGCTCATTAATTTCTTATCATATTACCAGTGCCAGCGCACCAAGCCCGCCTCCCCTCTACTGCAGACACACGCACACACACACACACACAAACACACGGTATACAACACACAACAACCAGCAGGCTAAAAATAAATCATCTGGCGTCATCTGTGAACAAAGCAGGTCTGAGATCATTAATCACAGGTGTCAGGCCCAAAGAGCCACTAATCTGGAGTTGCTGCGGCTGCTCTCTGCACTGCTCTGCCCCGCCTGGCGCCACCTTTGCCCCCCCCCCCCCCCCCCTCCTCCTCTTACTCTCCTCCTAGTCCGCTGGTCAGCCAGGAACTGTCCTCAGTGTAGAGAAACTGTTTGTGTGTGTGTGTGTGTGTGTGTGTGTGTGTGTGTGTGTGTGTGTGTGTGTGTGTCTGCGTGTTTGTGACACACACAGAAAGTGGGGCTGCACTAGGCTTTTACGCACTTCTTGGAATGACAACTAGAAAAACACTCAGACAGCGCAGACCTCTGCCTGTGTTGTCCTTCCTAGGTTGTCATACATTTGAACATCAACTATTCCGACCGCCACCATGGCCATACCATGCCGTTACACCGCTAAGCGAAAAACATAAACGGCTCCGGAATCCCGGATGGTGATACGGATCACTCACAAAATCGTTTCTTCCTTGGGTCATTTCTAACCTTCCCTAAAAATGTCATCGAAATCCATCCATCACTTTTTGAGTTATCTTGCTAGCAAACAGACAGACAGACAGACAGACAGACATACAAACAAACAAACGCCAGTCCCCAATGAAAACATAACCTTCTTGGCGGAGGTAATAACGTGTCCATAACTACACACTAATACCAATGTTGGGTCTATAGCCCAGTGTATGCACACATTGTCACGGGTGCAACCACAGGACAGTTGTTCGCTTTTCCCCTGGGTATTGTTCAGTTTTAGCCAGCATTTGTGGATGGAATGGAACATCAAACTGTGTTTATAGACAATGGCTATCAGATGTTTTCCTGAGCCCATACAATGATTTTCTTTACAGAAACAGGCTTGTTTTTAATACAGTGCCATCTGAGGCCCCGAAGGTCACAGCCATCCAATATTGTTTTTCAGCCCTTCCCCTTGTTTGCAAAGATTTCTCTGGATTCTCTGAATTTCAATTATAGTATGTGCTATGGATTGTGAAACCCCCAATTACATTGCAATTTCTCGTTGAGGAGCATCACGGACACATGGACTCTCTGGTACATCACTGGAGTAGCTAATAGAGACCTTCGGAAGGATTTCAGGTGGGCCGATAACATTTTGAGGCCGGTCTGAATCCTGTGAGCTTAAACATATTGTTTTAAAAGTTATTGCTATATTGTTGCTGTGCACTTCAGGGACTTCTGGGATGTGCGGTCGCAGCCCCTCACTTGCGGCT
>NC_085016.1:11220158-11412658 GCF_963854185.1 Sardina pilchardus
TAATGCACCTCACACCTGTCCCCCCTACACACACACACACACACACACACACACACACACACACACACAGACGTATCCTCTGAACACCCGGTCATCCCTGTGTGTATGCGTGTGTCTCTGTATATGTGTGTGTGTGTGTGTTTGTGTGTGTGGGTTGTGCAGGTTACGTCTGACTGAGCGAGTTAATAAGAATATTTGGAGCTGGCTCACTGAGTACTTTTTGAGCCGACGGATGCCTCACACCTGTCTGGCCTGATAGGGCTCATGGGGGGCTTAGAGGAGGCTCTTTGTGGCCAAACTCACGTCCACCACAAAGGACAGAGAAAGCCTCACTGGACTTTACTCAGACAGAGGAATAAGCTGGGAGAGAGAGAGAGAGAGAGAGAGAGAGAGAGAGAGAGAGAGAGAGAGAGAGAGAGAGAGAGAGAGACAGAGAGAGACAGAGAGACAGAAATGTAAACATATGTGTTTTATTTTTTATTTTTACTGTCCTTGTGTTGATAGGAATGTATGGAAGCCCATTTCCGCCAGGGAGATAAAAAAAGAATTGAGATAGAATTTCAAAATTTCGAGATAAAAAGTCAAAATTTCGAGATATAAAAGTCGAAATTTTGAGATAAAAAGTCAAAATTTTGAGATAAAAAGTCAAAATTTCGAGATAAAAAGTCGAAATTTTGAGATATAAAAGTGGAAATTTTGAGATTAAAAAGTCAAAATTTTGAGATACAAAGTCAAAATTATGACAAAGGAACTACGCATCTGTATGGAAGCCCATTTACATCTGTCACGCTTGGAGGGAACGGAAGACCCAGATGGCGGCTTAAGGTAATGTAAAGCTTTTGAATGAGTTTCACTTGAAGTGAGTTGCTTAATTTCTTTCAGAGGCTGGACTCAACTGTTTCATGTAGCTTAAAGAGTTGTTTGATGTTTGTTAGCACAGCAGCTGTTTTAATGTGGTGCCCGAAACATCGACCTAGCTCGCCTGCGTCCGTTTTCCGTAGGCTAGCCTACTGTAGGCTACCCTACTGTAGGCTACCGTACAGCAATTCAGCTTGTGAGCATGCCTTAGAGGCTTGTGGTTGTGGATATCTGTCTTCGTTATGAAACGTTGAAGCAATGTTAATAGCTACTGCACATTTGATTAGACATTTGGTGATACCTTGGTGCAGAAAAAGTGAGGCCGCTTATTGTGGGCATTGCTGTAGAAACGTTCAGCCTAGCCTACACCACGTTTATGACTTAAATTTCCACTGATATCTTTGCCACGATGTCATAACGTTGTAGAGTCATCTATCAATGGATTAATACATGAACGTATCGTGGTAAATGCTACGGGAGCATAAACATATGTCAATGTCGTAAGCATTATCGCACGAGTGGGGGTGGTGTTCTTGGCCAATATCGCCACGGCTGTGGTTCGCCGTAGGCACGAACGTGACGCCGGATGCTAGTCAATGTTTGTCTAGCCTGAAGTGGTCCTTCGGCAAGATAATACATCGACATCTGACGTTGTTGTTTTGTCAGACAAACACTGAACGTGAGCTGAAACGCGCACAAAAAAAACAGTTGTCTACACAATTTAAAGGTTTCTTTTTTGTATATGCAATTGACACACACTTGAAATCTGAGGTTCATGATAGGTTTTGCAAAACGATAGCCTATGTCATTAACGTGAAGATTTTCTCATAGGCCTACTTCTTTGCACAAAAGCAAAGGGGGGAAAAAACATGGACGTAATTTGTTATTAAAAGTTAATGACGTTATGACTGTACTGGTCTGTCCCACTTCAGATCTAATTGGCTGTAGCCTATGTGGCCCTGAACCAAAAGTTATGAATAGACTGAGTCACATAGTAATTATTTTGTACTATTCTCTGTTTGCTTAAGAGCTTAAGATGCTAGAAAGATGGATGACCTGGCTGACTACTTACGGTCAAGGCATGTGCCTGAGGAAGATGTTAAGAGAATGGAAGAGGAGAAGGTAGTTATATTCTGTAGGAAATGCTTATATTTGACAACACACTATTTATATATTAAATAATTTCAGAGGAACTTTGTTAGTATCTGCTATGCAGAATGTTAACTGTTATAACTGTATGTATTGATATTACAAGTCCTGAAATACTTGTTCATTTCAGATTGATTCCACCGTCATAAACCTAATGACAGATGACCAGCTAAGAGAGTATCTGCCTTCTTACGGTGACAGACTTGCTGTTTTTGGATTCTGCAGAGGAAAAGGAAAAGAACCCAGAATTTCCAAGTCAAGGATCTTTCAGCGGCTTAGAGGAAAGATTGCACGAAACAGAGGTGATCAGGTGTCTGACAGTGAGCATCAAACCCAAGCAACCCAAGCTAGCAATGCAGAGAAAAATCAGAGAAAAATTGAAATGGGCTGGTTGCATTTTCGAGAGGGGGGATTTGTGCAGATAAGAGCCAAAAAGGGTGGTGGAACTCGAAAAATAAGTATTCAGAAGAATGCAAAAAAACAGGATCTGATTGATAAGGCTGTGAGCTTGTTTTTTCCAGAGGGAAGAAATGCAGAGGGGAGCCTTACTGATTTTGACATGGATTTAACTGACTTTCAGCAGCATTCATTAGATGATGGCACTACAGTTGGGGGAATGTATGATAAGACCAAGTTATCAATGTTGCGATTCTATTTAACAACCAAGAAGAGAGAAAATGTTTTGGAAAATAGTGTTTCACAAGAGAGTGAAGAGATGCCTGATGTAGCAGATCATTACCAGTCATTAGCAGCAGAGGTTGTGGAGGTAAATACTTCAGTTGGCATTCATAGTGAAGACAACACCGTGTTAGGAAATGTGAGCAATGAAAGTGTTTCCCATGATTTTACTGTAGTTGACCTCACACATGATTTCATCTTGACCGAACATGAGAGCTTACAGAATGTAGATCTATTGGATGATAGTGGCATTATAACCTTCCGCACAGAAAGCTTCTCAGGGATGGAACAGTCAGATCTTGATGATACTCTGCCCATATCTCAGGTACAGTCATTTGATTTAGCCATGCCTCTTTCCATTGGTATGCCACAGGAACAGGTCAGTCGCAGAGAAAAAGTGACCAAAATTATTGCTCTTCATCGTGGGCAGATTATGAGGGAACTTATTCAAGTTTTTTGTGACGCAAGTGTTATGGAGGACAACATCAGATTTAAAGTTATCCTTCCTGACGGAAAACTTGAAAGGGCTGTGGATGATGGAGGGGTTTTCAGGGATGTATTGTCAGAGTTTTGGAATGACTTCTATGAGCAATGCACTGTGGGAAATGGTTTCAAAGTCCCATACTTGCGACATGATTTTGGCAAAGAAGAATGGGAAAGTGTTGGTCGAATTATCAATTTTGGCTGGCAAAAAGAGAAATATCTTCCTGTAAAAATTGCTCCAGTTATCCTGGAGCAGGCCGTTTTAGGCGTTGTGCAGAGTAACCTTGTGGACACATTTTTGAAGGTTGTGTCAGAGTCAGAGCGAATGATTTTTGAATCTTGTTGTGCTGATTTTCAAGGTGTTGATAAAGACGAGTTGTTGGATGTTATGGATATTCACCAATGCCGCAGGGTCCCAACAGCAGATAACATAGAGCAAATCTTGAGGGAAATTGCACACCAAAAGCTGATACAGGAGCCCGCATTTGTCATTGAACAGTGGAACAGCATGCTTATGCCCCTTAGATCAGAGCTAAAAGGGATTGCAGCCCTCTATGAAGAACTACAGCCAACATCACGAAAGATCATTAGGTCAATTGTTTACCCCAGTTCCCAGAATGCTCAGGAGAAACAGATTGTCAAGTATGTAAGTGCTTACCTTAGAGACTCAGACACTCAGCACCTCTCCTCTTTTCTTAGATTTTGCACTGGATCAGACCTGTGCACTGGCAAAACCATCACTGTCACTTTTACACAAGTTCAGGGATTTCAAAGAAGGCCTGTTGCTCATACATGTGGCTGTTATCTGGAGTTATCAGTCTTTTATGACAGCTACCCAGATTTTAGACATGAAATGAACAAAATCTTAGAAAGCAACATATGGATCATGGACATTGCCTAAGATTCTAGCCAACAGGAATGTCCTTTGTATGTTTTAGGGTGATGAAGTGATTACCACAGCTCTTTTGTTTATCGTTAGTCTCACAGCTTGAACATGCTGATTACATTTTCTGTTGCTTTTTAACCAGCTTTGCTGTTTTTTTCCTCAAATTTTAGTCAGGTTGTACGCTTCAGTGCAAATAACTTTTGAATACTTAAGAGGTTGAAGAAGTGAAGCATGACTTGTATTACTGTAGAACAGCATTTATTTTTTTACAGGTGTTAAAACATTGCCAGTTCAGTTGTCAGGTCAAAGGCAAGATAAGTGCTGTTACACCAAAGCAAAGTATGACTTTTGTTATATTTCCAATTGCAAGTGCTGTTTCATTCTGTTCATGTGTTGTAATTGTTAACAAATATACATTCAATATTTTTGACTTTGTTGATGAATATATACACAAATATCAGTACAATGAAAACAGATTTCTCTTTTTCTTTTCTTTTTTTTTGGACAAGGTGTTGTCAACCATTCTTTTGGTACTGTGAACCATTTTGCCTCTGAAAAAATGAAATTATAGTTTCTTTTTTTTTTTTTTAAACATTTCTTTATTAGAGTTTTGTTCTTTTATACACACAACAACCCCAATCCCAAGGCACAAAATGAAATGATAAAGAAAGTCTTAAAAGCATCTTCTGTAGTAAAAAAACAAATAAACAAACCCAAATGTATATTTCCAACATACTATGTCATACTGGTCGGTGTCTAAACCTCCATATACACAATATACACAAACAAACAATCAGTGAAGTATTGTTAGGGTTGTGGGTTCTTTAGGGGAAGAATGGAAAATACATACAGACTTTAAAAATAAATGCAACAAATAAATAAAACTAAAACAGAAAAACGGGGGGGGGGGGGGGGGGGGGGCTCATTTCAAATTCCAACAGTTTCCCAGCCTTCTACTTCAATATTGTTGTTTTCAAGAAAATCACAAAATATGTCCCAGATCCTCCAAAACCTGTGTAGCTTGCCTTTTGTAGTATAACTTATTCTCTCCAAAGCAAAATAAAAGCACATTCCTTTCAACCATTGCGCCAAAACAGGGGACCTGTCTGTCTTCCATTCCTTGGCCAGACAGCGTTTAGCCTCCAAAAAAACAAATATTCAGCAAACGTTGGACATTATTAGAGGGGGTAAAGTCTTCCGGATAGATGTGCAATAGGCATAGTTTTGGTTTAAGGGGCACCTCTCCCTCAATGATCAGACTAGCAACCTCTATCACTTTCTTCCAAAATGATAAAGATTGTGGGCACTCCCACATACAATGGAATAAAGACCCTTTGTCGTGTTTACATTTAAAACAAGTGTCTGGAATGTTAGGATTAAATCGATGAAGCTTGGCTGGAGTGATGTATAGTCTATTTAACCACTTGTATTGTAGTAATTTAGAATTTGTATTTATGGTTTGTGACTGAGCTAAAGCATACGCTTCAGACCACTCTATCTCTGTGATATCCTCCTGTAAGTCAGTCTTCCAAGCTTGAAGGATATTATGTGATGATTCTGAGGATTTACTTACAAGGAGGTTGTACAATAAAGAGACCTGTCCTCTGGAGTGTAAGAAATCGAGAATGAGTTTTTCTAAAGTAGAAAGAGGGGGCAGTTGTAAGCTGTAACCTTGGCGACTTCGGACAAAGCTTCTTAATTGCAAATATTTAAAGAAATGTTTGGACGGGATTGTGTATTTAGATTGAAGTTCTTCAAATGATCTGAAAACAGACCTATCGTCATATAGGTCAGCTACCTTGGCTATACCTTGGGACGCCCAGAATTTAAATCCTGAGTCAGATCTTCCAGGATGAAAGGCATTATTACCATAAATGGGGGAAAACTGTGATAATGTTTGTGGAGGCTCAGCTAAATGTGCACAAACTTTAAACCAGACTGAAATGGTATTTTTAAGATAAGGATTTTTTGTCTTGCTAATTAGTATGTTCTTACTGGCAGAGTACATATATAAGTTTGGGGAGATACTAATTTGATGTGATTCAATTGAAATCCAGGATGGAGGATTATTTTTTTCAAAATAAAACATCCCTGCCCTGATTTGAGCTGCCCAGTAATACCACTCAAGGTTTGGAAGCTGTAGTCCACCTCTATCATATGGAAGATACAATAGTGATAACCTGAGCCTAGAGCGCCTATTGTTCCATATGAAGTTAGTAAAAAGCTTTCGTAGTAGGGGAAAAAAAGATGATGGTGGTGCAAGTGGGATTGATTGAAAGAAATATAAAAACTTTGGTAATATTGACATCTTAAGAACATTCACTCGTCCTATCATAGAGATAGGGAGTTTTGTCCATCTGTTCACTAGCTGAGTGACCTTATCCACAATGGGATTGTAGTTGGCGGGAACAATCTTATTAACACAAGGAAGGATCTTAATGCCCAGATAAGTGAAGCCTTTTGGGCAAATCAGAAAAGGACTGTGTACTAGAGGATTTTGTGCCTCATTTTCATTCAAGAACATAAGTGCTGATTTGGTATTGTTAATCTTATAACCTGAAAAAGAACCAAATAAATTAATTAGTTCTAGTAGAGAGGGTAACGTATATTTCAGATTTGAACAAAATAAAAGAATATCATCTGCATAAAGTGCTATACGGTGTTCTACATCCCCAACCTTTATGCCTTCTAATTTGGGATCTTTACGGATAGCCATAGCCAGTGGTTCGATAGCCAGGGTAAATAACAATGGCGATAAAGGGCAGCCTTGTCTTGTACCCCGTAGTAGATGGAAAGGCTGGGAAGTCAGTCCATTGGTTAAAACCATGGCCTGTGGATCAGCATATATTAGTTTAATCCAACTAAGAAAGTTCCCTTTAATGCCATATCTTTGCAAAACTTCAAATAGATATTGCCATGACACCCTATCGAAAGCCTTCTCGGCATCTAGAGACAAAATGGCGGTGTCATGGCAGCCAGATTTTTCATAGAGTATGTTAAACACCCTTCGTATATTATGAAAACCTTGTCTTCCTTGAACAAAACCGTTCTGGTCAGGGTGGACCATTTGTGGCAAGAGTGATTCAAGCCGCCTAGCCAACACTTTACAAAGGATTTTGAGATCATTGTTAAGAAGTGAGATTGGCCTATATGAAGCACACAGGGAGGATGGTTTTCCTGGTTTTAACAAGAGTGAGATCTCTGCCATGTTAAGAGATGGAGGGAGGGAACCGTTATCCAAAGATTCATTATACATGTCTAATAGGGGAGTTATTAGTTTATCCTGAAATATTTTATATATTTCAATGGGGATTCCATCAGATCCAGGACTTTTTCCTCCCTTCATGCTGGAAATGGCCAGAGATAGATCCTCAGCAGTTAGTTTCAAGTCCAGGGAATTTACAAAATCGTCGTCCAGAGTTGCAAAACTTAACAAATCTAAAAAATCCTTTTGTGTTTTAATAGTTGTAGATGAACAGTCTGTGTAATATAATTCTTTGTAAAAGTTTCTGAAAGTTCTATTAATTTCCTGTGGGTCACTGGTTTCTGAACCCTCATCAGTTGTAATGGTATTAATTGTTCTCTCAGTTTCCAACTGCTTAATACGCCAGGCTAAAAGCTTACTGGCTTTTTCACCTTGCTCATAGTAAGATTGTTTCAATTTCATTAGGCTTTTGGTTGCCTTGTTTATTGACAAAACATTATATTTAGCTCTATTTTCATTCAGTTCTTTAAATAACGCTTCAGTGGGTTTATTAAAATAATCTATTTGAATGTTTTTTATCTTTTGTTCTAATTGTTCCATCTCTTTCTTCCAACTTCTATGTTTAAAGCTAGTGTAACTAATCATCTGACCTCTCAAGAAGGCTTTAAAGGCTTCCCAGCGCACAGCAGCAGATGTTTGATGAGTATTTATTTCAAAATAAGAATCGATTTGAGCCCCAATACATTGCAAGAAGTCCGGATCTTTTAGCCAGAATGTTTGTAGACGCCATCTAGTGGGCCTAAGAAAAGCTTTGGGTGTATTCAAATTAAACGAAACAGAGGCATGGTCTGAAATTACTATGCTATCATACCAGCTGTCTGAAATTAAAGGTATCAAATTGGCAGAGACTAAAAAAAAATCTATTCTAGAAAAGGTCTTACAAGTGCTCGAATAGCAAGAAAATGTTGACTTATCAGGGTGGGTTTTTCTCCATATGTCAATCAAATTAAATTCTTTAATAAAGTAAAATATCTCCTTTCTGGTCTGATTATGAGAAGCATCAATTCCTGTAGATCGGTCCATTTTAGGTTGAAGAACACAATTAAAATCCCCACCTATAATATAACTACCAGGTAATTCGGCCAAGGTTAAGAATAAGTGTCTGAAAAATAAAGGGTTATCATCATTGGGGCCATACAGGTTGACTAGGTTTAATTTTTGTGATAAAATCTCGCATTGAATAATAAGATATCTACCAAGTTTATCTTCAACCACATTAATAAGTTGAAAAGACACAGATTTATGAATCAGAGTTATTACCCCATGTGAGTGTGAACTAAATGAAGCAGAAAAGACACGGCCAGGCCATCGTCTCCTAACTCTAATTACATCATCAGGGGTCAAATGGGTCTCTTGGAGAAAAACTATCTTAGCCTGGAGATGTTTAATCCTGCTCATGACTTGTTTTAACTTGACAAACTTATTCAAGCCTCTTACATTCCAGGAGGTAAATTTCAGTTCAGAAGACATGTTGAAATGTCATATATGTGAAAGCAGTGGGCCTTTTGCTAAAGTGACTAATGAGCCAAAGGAGGATATAACAAGAAAAACAAAAACACACAAACAAACAATACACTGTGCCTATAACCCTAAGGAACATGAACACGAACCTGTGTATTTCCCCAAATGAAATACACATACCCCTCCCACAAAGATTCTCAATGACTCCATAGAGGAGCCAGGCTATGGAGGTTAGCTGGTCCACCCATACACAAAATACAGTGAGGAACAGCATACCTGTTGAGCTCCACAGAGCCCCACCAAAAGTACAGACAAACTGCAAAAGTCCTGAAATATGATTAGTCGGCTAGTTGTAGATGCTTACTTTGCAATACTTTCACTGACCACATTTTGTTGTTACCTTAATTGTCCAATGTCAGCCCCCAAAAAGAAAAAAAGATTAGCCTACTCCACGTTGGTTTCAGCCACTTCACTGGAGTCAGCTTGCTCCGTGTCATCTTGCTCAATGCCCGTCAGCCCCTGGACGAACTTCTCTGCTTCCGATGCGCTGTCGAATGTGTGTCGTCTTCCCTTTATGGTGATTAGCAGTGTGGCAGGGTGAATAACGCCAAAGCGCAGTGTCGGGTACGAGAGGGCAGCCAGCTGTTTCTTCACAGGATCAAAGACCTGCCGCCGTTTGCGCAGGTTAGAAGAGATGTCAGGGAAAAACATAATCCTCTTTTCGTCGTACTTTATCTGACCCGCATGTCTTGCAGCTGTCATGACCCGTTCCTTATCAGCATAGTTTAAAAACTTCATTATAATCACTCTTGGACGCACAGGGGATCGGTCGTTACCAGACCGCCTCTGTACACTGCCTATTCTATGAGCCCGTTCAATGAGTAAGGGCTTTGGGAATTCACCAAGCACTTCGGGGATCATGTTTTCAAGAAAAGCACACATGTCAGACCCTTCTTTCTCTTCAGGGAGGCCAACCAGTCTAAGATTCGAACGACGAGCCCGGTTTTCTAGGTCATCCACTTTTCGAGTCAGTTCTTCCAATGTAGTTTTCATCTTTCGAGACCCAGCCCTCATGGACGTGATTTCGTCTTCAGTAGTGCTAATTCTCTCCTCGACTTCTGTCATGCGTCCTGAAATTTCTTTCAGCTCACCTCGTATTTCTTGAGTGGCGCCGAGCAGAGTATCGAATCTCGACACGAAATCTTCCTTCATCGTTTCGATAGCAGTGAGAATTTGACTGGAGTTAGCTAAGTTTTCACTAGCCTCGGATGCTGATGCTTGCCTTGCTAGGCTAGAGTCCAACTTTGCGGTCATCTTCTGAGGTTTAGGAGGCTTATTTGACGGCATATTAGTTACCAAATCGGTTTAAACACAAAAGTGGCTGCTTATTAGCGCTGAAAGCAATATTTTTAATTGTCCGACTATTAGTAGTTACATTTTAGGTTGGGAGAGCTCTGTCACGCGTCCACCTAGCCCAACGCCATAACCGGAAGTCGAAATTATAGTTTCTATGAAGTTATGGTATTTTGTGATTAAAATTAAATTCTTAATAAATGAAGAAATAATTTCATACATAAGGATGTTGATTTTTTTTGTTCTTCATTATTATGTTTTGCAAATAGTGAATGGCATGACAATAAAACATGCATTTTATTACAAATTCTATTACTTTCTGAATAAATGGGAATTAAAGTTTAACTGTATAGCAATTATGTTTCAATTGGTTTGATGGGCAATGGGCAAAGCAAAAAAAAACACCCCTGAAGAACTGCATGGACCCAGATGCAATAAAGTTAGTCATTTACATCTAGATCATTGTTGATCAGCTGTCTGAGTGTGATGTACAGATTGACTGTTTCAAATACATCATTTGTCAATGACAAATTATGCTCTGACATCAGATCCACACAAATATGGAACACATCCTCATCACATGGGAAGTCCTTGAAAACACATTCTGTCAAACAGGCCTCAATCTTATCCAGACCAGGGCGATACTTGTAGTCCGTGGCACCGTAGAGCTCTGGCACTGCATGTATGATTGCTGGACGACCATGAGGACTTCTTGAGTCATGTACTCTGCGTATCCTGTGCTCATTCCATGTTGATGCGACCTCATCCAGTTCTTCCTGGTAAACAAGTTGGTTCAGACAACTTAATTCCACAATTGAATGCATTGTACATTATGTAGGCCTACATTACATGCAATTATTGTCTTTTGAAAGTAAAATTACTGTCTATATGTGTAACGTGGTGTAGAAGGTGAGACTTAGTTAAAATCAGGTCCAAGGCCCGTACACCTTGTAAATAGAATGTGGCATGTATTGAAACATGCCTCAACCTTTAGTAGGCAATTTGCATTCCAGGCTACTAGATATAGGAGCCTATGCACATGGCCAAACTGGTCGTGCTTCCTAAAATCTTCATTAGGCATTCCAGTTCTTATTAGACATAGGCTAGACCTTTCAACTGTCTGGTATGTAGCATACAGGCTGCTAAAAAGAGACAAAAATGTGCGAAGGTTGTCGATTATCGCATGGCTAGTAAAACAAAGCATTGCTGAATGGGAAAATAACAGAAAGGAAGGCATTGAGGAAGCCCATAGCCTTAGCAGTTTCCACTCCTGCTTTTAAGCGGTCCGAACATGCCACCCGCAAATGGCTCTAAGTAGCCTTACAACAAAAATACAACAAATTACAGCATGCAGAGAAATGCAGTTAAAATATTAAAAGCAGTGAATATTGTGAGACTTAGGCCTACTTACCTGAATTGTGGAAAGAAAACAAAACCGAACCAGTGATTTGTCCAAGAAGGTGTCAGCAAAGTGACCATCGCAGCGTAGTTGGTCAAAGATGTCCATCCAAAATTGCGCACACTGGCTGCGCAGAGTTAACCACCACCTTTCAATGCGCTGGTTACCAGTGCTTGGACCAACCGTAACATGGTCGGTAACCTGACCATCTGAGAAGTGCAGAAACTTTTGCATTTCAGCCAGTCGAACATTTTCCGTGCCCATATCTAACCTTACTCTTTCAGGGCAGCCTTCAGTCCTAACTACAGCGTCCATAAAATACCCGGCAATTACGTTTGGATCGTTATTAGTTTTGTAGGCCTCCAGCCAGATGACTCGTCTTGAAAAACCATCTATGCATCCACTGATTGCAATACCAAAAGGCTTCAGCTTATCATAGCCGTCAATGTGCCAGACGTAGTTCGGTCCCTTGCTGTGATATACTCTGCGGCGCAATCGGTGTCTGGATCTCAATTCCACTCCGTCGCTGTCCAGCAATCGCATAAGGATGCGTACCGTTTCCCTGTCTGTCACAATGCCGTTCATCCAACACTTCTGGTGCATCCACCGATACCCATGGCACTGGCCAGAAGTCTGTAACTGCGCTTCAATGAAAGCTGCTACCTCTGTTGGGTCTGTCTTGTTCTTTCTGCGCCACAATTTGTTCTTTCTCAAAAATCTTTCTAAAGTCCGCCGGCTCAGCACCACACCATGCTCCTTAGCTAATACTGCCATAATTTCATCATTTGTGTACATTCGTAATACGTAACGTAACGATGCCACTCCATGTTCAATGATCTGCCTTAACATTGGTGGTTTTATACTTTTTATCTCAAAATTTCGACTTTTATTTCTCAAAATTTTGACTTTTTATCTCAAAATGTTGACTTTTTATCTCATAATTTTGACTTTTTATCTCAAAATTTCGACTTTTATATCTCAAAATTTTGACTTTTTATCTCAAAATTTCGACTTTTTATCTCAATTTTTTTTTAATCTCCCTGGCGGAAATGGGCTTCCATAGGAATGTGCTTAGGTCAGTGCGAAAACGAGGCTGAGGTGGTACACCTGCTCTTGCACTACTTTCACAGTATCATATACAATTGGAGCTGCTTTGATAACAGTGCTGGTGGCTTAACAAAAATCCTTGAGTCTTCACTATTTTCACGACGGCCGATGTCGATAATCAGCTATTAAAGGAAATTGGATCCTTAGATCAGTATAAAAGGATAGGCCAATAGGATAGAGGGCAGCCTCTATAACACAATTATAACACAGGTAAGAGAACGATTGGTGTGCTATCTCGGCTAAATGTAAAAACATGGTCCAACATCACACATGTCTGTGTCTCTTGGAAAACTATGAAAAAATAGTTCTTGATGCTAGGAAACACACAACAATAATAAGCTATAACTCAATTCACTCATAGCAACTTTTCAAACGTTCTACAATCTCGTTTTCGCCCAGTTTGACATGAGCGTACATGTATGTGTATTACAGTAACAGAAGTCCTTTTGCGAGGACCTTCAGACAGAGGAGGTAAATCAGAGGAGAAGGAAGTGATCAACTTGGGGATGGGAACTGGGTAACTGTGACAGAACTGACTTGATAGCTTCCTTCCTGCATAAGAGTGGGAGACCACATACACAAAAGCCTTTGAAAAAGATTTTAAAAATAAAACTGTCATGCAAATGGAAATATCTGAATTTCCGTGTTTCGTTGCCTTCACCATCACCGTGATGAGTCATCAATAATAAATGAATTACCTCAGCCATGTTGTCTGTAATTACGATGTGCATCACTGTACAGCATAATTTAGAATAATAAAGGCAGTACCCATTTGGAGAATGATTTTCAAAGTGGTCGATATAATTATGGCAAATGTGTGAGGAGCTAAGCAGGACCAGACAAAAAAAATGGAGGTTTTATTTTTTAGTAAACACATTCTGCCATGAGTTCCGAAAGCTGTCTAGACACACAAGGGTACTGGTCTATGCAGTCTTGTGCATTCAGCTCTGTTTCACGAAGACCAGGCCTTTGCTGCAACAGATCAACACCCCTCACACCCCACCCCTCCCCACACACACCCTTGAGGGCATCATTCACAATCTGTGTTTGCTGTGGACAGTCCTGACAGCGAGGTGAGCCCTGTTTGCATTCCCCATATATATTCCAGATTCGCTATGCGTTAAACAGGAATTCCCAGTAAGCGTAATTGGCATGTATATACACTGAAATATTCACCTCCCTCCAGCACCTGAGTCTCTTTCAGTGGGCCCGTCTTACCTTGATGGACTAGTTATGGAGAGACTCTATACATTCTTTTTCTTGACTGCTGTCTCGAGTAGTTGCCAAGCAACGGGAAGCCTGTTAGCCTGCTGCATCTCCAATCAGTGGCAAGGGAGGCAGAAGAAGAATAACAAGAGTTAACCTTGAGGGACCACAGTGCAGAAAGTAGGGGGGCTACGCCATTATGGCAAAAAGCCTTCATAAATCAATCTCTTTCCTCCGCTGTGTTCTAAATGAATTCCCTTTCATTAAAACGTCAGAAACAATGGGCAACTGACAAATGTATGTGTGCAGGAGCTCGAGAAATGTAGAAAAAAAAATGTAAATACACTGACGGTATGAACAGCCATTATAATATTTCAAATAGTGAATAATTACCTGTTAAAAAATGTGTGTGTGTGTGTGTGTGTGATTGGGGGGTGAGGTGTGTGTGTGTGTGTGTGTGTGTGTGTGTGTGGCAGAGGAGGGTGGAGGGGTGGAGGCTGCACTCTAGCTGGAGTCAAGTGACATAATGTAGCATAATATCATCATCATCATCATCAACCGTTTTTTATTCAGGGAAAATTGACTGAGCATCAAGCTCTTTTACAGCAATGCCCTGAGTCACAAAACATATAACAACAATAATCAAAATAATAAAACAAGAAAAAGAAAAAGATACAAAAAGCAAATAATTAAACTGACACAAAATAGCCAGGTGCCAGACAGAGCGGCGTATTCGCACAGCGTTCCTGTACAGACATCAAGACAGACATTAGACAACCACTACAAACATAGCGCATTTCACGTGCACAGAACCCATACACAGACAGTGCCGAATGGAGTGGCGTAATCGCCAGCGTACCCGTGGCAACAAAGAACAAACAAATTTACAAAATAACAAGACACAAGACAAAAGATGCCGGACGGAGCGGCGTAATCGCCTGCGTACCCGGCGGACACCAAGACATACATACAAAGACATACAAAGACAGACACCAAACAACAATTAACATAGCCTATAATAAAATAACATGGATTAAGATATAAGACAGACAAACAAACACAAATCAAATAAATAAATAAATAATAAAAGCAAACAAAATGAGAAAAGTCCACGCCAACTTAGTCCAAATCGACTGCATCAGTAGACGGCCGAGAAAAGTCCCAGGGCAATAGATGTTGCACAGTCCCGTAGCTGATCAGACCAACCCGGCGGAATTCGCTAGGCAGAGCGCAGGCAGGCCGTCTGGAGAACACCAGAAGCTGAGGCACAAGCAGCAGAAGCACCGAGCAGCCTGAAGTCGAGAGCGACCCTGCAGGTCAGCAGCATTTTGTCCCTGGCCTCCAACGTTAGCGCTGCTCGATCCAGACAGGCAGCAGCTCGATCGGCAGTCGCGGCAGCAATATATATCTTTAGCATATTAGTAACAACATCTTTATTCACAAAAGACTGGTTGCTAACTATATCATAACTGATAAATGTCAACTGATTTTAACTAATTGCCCTCACAGCTTTTATCCTCAGTTCACAATCCCCATAAAAAACTCTTGATGTCAGAGCACTTCTTGCAGCTTTGCACATCCTTCTCCCTGCAGTCTGTAATGTTCATGTCTTTACATAACATATTTATTTTAATATCTTACGAGACCTTTTATGTTGGCACCTATCTTAGGAAAAAAAATCCTTGTACAACCAGTACTTTGTAAATAGAGATTTTGACTCTGAAAGGCTTTGCTCATGTTTTCTTCTTCTGTCTTTCATATGTCATATATCTTTTAATATCTTACTGGGACTATTTTTTATGTTCAGACTTGCGCCAAAAAACCATGTTGCCTGGGTTTTTTATTGCTACACAATTTCACTTCACACTTTATTGTAAAAAAAAAAAAAAAAAAGGTCTATTTTTCCATAGTGATGTTTTTTCTTTAAATAAAATGATAACACTAACAATAATAAAGTTTCCGTCATACTGTATTGTGGATATTTTGAAATTTTGAAATATTTCCAGTTAGTAGGCTACACTCAATACGCAATGTGAGAGACCCTGACAGATATGGATTGAAATCCAACATGGAATTACACTTCAGGTGTGATTTTAATCCCCTTCTTTTCCAAGATGGTAAATCGAAAACATTCTCCATTATTCATAAGAGCAGATAAGACTTTTCTAAGCTTAACATTATTACATGACCCCCCTCCACCCACACACAAATAAATAAATAATAAATAAATAAGATGCAGGTCAGAGAATGAATTTTGGGAGAATTTGACCACACTTTTAAAATAATGTGAATGCATTTTTTTCTACAGTTGTTAGAGCAGATTAGAGTTAGAAAAAAAAGAAACATTCTTTATCAGAGGTTCCTTGCAGAACTCTACCCTGGACCCCCAGACTGGAGACACACGATAGAGCATTAATATTGACCACTCCTGAGTTAGCCTACTGTGATTTCAGTCATTAATCCCACATGTGCCATTATAAATACCACCTGAGACAAACAAGCCTGGACTTGTGGTTGTGTTGAGATTGGTGTTGAGGAATGACAGGACGGAAATAGACCAACAGGATGAGTGATGGGTCCTCAAGTCTCTACATGCGTCTCTGACATATAGCCTCGACATACCCCACTGATATCGCCTCTGAGTTCATATGCTACCTATATGTTGTCTGAGGTCAAATGTCACCTAGCATTACATCAAACCCAGGGTAGCCATAATGTGAGTGTCTGCAGAATTAATATTTTAAATGACCGTGTCACATCACATTCTATCACATTAGATACAGTGCTATTTATTCTTTAGGTTATCCTACGTCCATCCTTTTCTCATGTCAGAGTTCGCCTGGGTTTTTCCTTGCTGGTCTAATACCCAAGAGGGAATTTATTTTGCTGAAGAACATTTAAATTCACTAGTCGTGTTTTATTAACACAGATTTAATTTTGTTGGCTGAGCATAGGCCACACTTAGGTTGATTAAAGAATGAGAAAAACCTCAACATTAGGTGGTAAAATGTAGGAAAACTGGTGTGATTTTGAGATAGTTGTTGTTGACCAAAAGGTATACTCTAGGCAGTGGCCGGTGTAGTCTATAATTCCAGCCAAAAATAAACTCCAGCCCTTGTTCCTCTACATCAGTAATTCACACAACTTTTCTGAGTCTTAAAGGGCCCTATTATGGCAATCTGAAATGGATGGTCAGAGGCACAACATTTCACTTTTAACATTAAAGACGTGGCCAGTCCACAGTCACTAATTGGCATGACTTCGTGATCAAACGCTGGGTGTTGGGCACAAGAGGGTTCTTCTTATGTTTCTTAATTAGTCGTGGGTGTGTTTTGGGTGTAACATCCTTTAAACCAATGAGAATGACATCTGTCATTCCCTTTATTAGCAAACAGCACAACTTCAAATAGCACATCGGTACATGTATGTTGATAGTCAGCGGCGTATTTGTAGTTAATTGCCACACCCTTGGGCACAAAGTTGAATAAAAGTGGAATTCATGGCCAAACAATTGTGCATGGTGAAAAAAAAAAATCCTCACTTCATTGTGTATATGATAAATAAGCCTTGCGTCACGTTTTGCGCCTCCTTGCGCTGGGTGCACGACATGGCCCAAAATCTTACTTTAGTATTAGTAATGGCTTTTTGATGAGACCAAACTCATTGACTTGGGTGAACTTGTCTGGGCCAACAGAGCTTTTCCTGACTGATATGCAATGTTGAGCAAGAACTTGTGTGTTAACAATAAAAAAGTTTGGTAACACTTTATATTAGCACACACATATTCACCAGTAATTAGCTGCTTACTAACATGTATATTAGTAGCATACTAGCCATTTGTTAGTCATTATAAGTCACTAATTAATACCTTATTCAGCAAGACCTTATTCTACTCTTACTAGACCCTTGATTAAGAATTTCCCCTATGTAAGCTCCTAATTACCCCTTATTCATAGTTATGAAATAAGTTGTTGCATATGAATTATGACTTAAATATACATGGCTCAGTATGGGGCTTGTAAGGTGGTAGTACAACAAGAACAGTTATTCACCCCTAATAATACTTATCAAAGATGGTCTATTCAAACTGAACTAGACACTAAACCACATGTGCTAATAGTGTACAAACAACTAATAATTAAGTCTTTGTAATGCCAAATATGTTCCCTATTCTAAAGTTGGATCTTTGTTCACTATTAATTCACAAATAATTTGGCACTATTAACCCCCATGTATGTACACTGCCTCATACTAAAGGAGAAATCTGGTGTGATTCAATCCTTAGCTCTGCTGTTTGAGGTCAGTAGGGAAGAATAAGATGCTGTCCGTAAGGAAAAGAACAGAGAATTTGATACAACATACAGTAGACCAAATAGCAAACCCACAACTTATTCACACCGGAAGTCTTATTTATGTGACCCTTCACACTTAAAAAAATAGTTTTGAGTTTGAGACTTTTGAGTACTCAGGAGCCAAGAAAGTTAGCATACAAATATATCCAGGTTCACCTTTCTCGCTATCTCGTATTCATTATATATTTTGTATTTGTGCTAACTTAGCTGTCTGCTTCTTGTGTAGCCTACTATGTGCTGTAATACAGTTAATAAGAGTGAATAGGAGGCAACTTTAGTTTAGGGAACACATGGGGGTTAATAAGTGCCAAATTAATTGTGAATTAAATGTGAACAAAGACACAACTTTAGAATAGGGAACATATTTGGCATTACAAAGACTTAATTATTAGTTATTTGTACACTATTAGCACTGGTGGTTTAGTGTCTAGTTCCATTTGAATAGACCATCTTTGATAAGTACTATTCGGTGCGAATAACTGTTCTTGTGGTACTACCACCTTACAAGCCCCATACTGAGCCATGCATATTTAGGTCATAATTCATATGCAGCAACTTATTTAATAACTATGAATAAGGGGTAATTAGGAGCTTACATAGGGGAAATTCTTAATTAAGGGTCTAGTAAGGGTAAAATAAGGTCTTGCTGAATAAGGTATTAATTAGTGACTTATAATGACTAACAAATGGCTAGTATGCTACTAATATACATGTTAGCAAGCAGCTAATTACTGGTGAATATGTGTGTGCTAATATAAAGTGTTACCAAAAGTTTTTGCTGAAGTGTAGTGTCCAAACGTACTTGCCAGAGACCCCGTCAAAACAGAATATCTAACCAACAATCCTTTCATTCTCACATATTCCTGCTGTTTCCTACAGAACACATGTTTTTATAAACTTCAATCTGTTCCCATGGGTTTCCTGCTATAACTACAAAACCAATATAGATACTTTGGAATGAAACTTTAGCGTAATGCTTTACAAAATGTTGGTGTTTCTATTTATTTATTTATTTATTATTTTTGTTTTTGTTTTCTGGGCCAGTGGAAATGTCATTGGAACGCACATGTTAGTGAATGCAGAAGTGTTTATATGTACTGCAACTGTTAGCACCTTAAGCAAACTTCTTATTACAAGTGCTGAGTAATGTCATTTTTGTCCAAGACATGCATAGACATCTGCCAATAATTCCCTTAAAGTCACTTTGAGAATTGCTGCTCTGTGGTCATTGAATTTGTTATAAAGGGTTTATGTGTGTGTTGTGTTGGTACAGTATGACACTAAGCTAAAGTCAAGTCTGGACATTTCATTCTCTCAAGATGTATATACAGGTCCATCAAAGTAGTCATAAGTCTCAGAGAAGAAGTCTGTGAATCAAATCCAGACTCTAAAGGTATAGGCCTACTCTTTTGTTTTGTCAATTCTCATTGTGTGTTATAATGCTCTGTGTACACTGAGAGGAATGGGTGTTCAAGTCTTCATGTAACACATTACAATACACTGTTAGGTGGTTATTCAGCGTGGTTTACTTCATATGCAGGACACTCCATTAATCAATGATGACAAAAATATATCAACAGCACTATATTAATATTAAGTAAAAACAAGCAAAAGAAAGTAGATTAAATAAAAAAGAAAAAAATGAAACAAATACACATACTGTACATAACAGCAAAGCAACTATTTCCAATAGTCATGAGATTAATCAAAGGCAGTGGATAATAATGCAGTTTGATCTCCACTGGGAGCTGGTTCACAGTGTGCAGCATAATGGCTAAATGTCATGTCACCCTGTTTATATTTTATTCTGGGTACAGTACCAGCTCCACTAGACCTTGCAGGTTTATATTAATATTATATTAAGTAATATATTTTGGGCCCAGGCCATTAGGTGTCTTAGAAAATGAGAGGGACTTTACATTCAATTCTATTTAAATATACTGTTTGTTAGAATATGTCAAACTTTTGGCAGCGGCATTTTGAATTATCTGTACCTGTCTAATGCACTTTTTGGAGAGGCCTAGTAAAGACAGCATTGCAGTCTTTATAGGCTGTTATCCTGTAGCAGGATAGGAAGGCATGGATGAGGTTCTCAGTCCTGCTTAGACACAAAGTCTCTGATCTCAGCTATGCTTCTGAGGTGCCATAAATGCCGATTTAGCTATAATTTTAATGTGATCACTGAAGCTAAGATCCTCATCCATGATTGAGGCTTTTCTGCCAAATAAAAAAAAAACAAAAAAACATACTCTGCCATTTTGCCAGTGGTCTTTCTTCTAAAGATATAGAGATTAATTTCATTTGATGTTTTTTGTGAAGCCTCACAACCGTGACACGCTCTGCCATTGACTGGTCACAAAATCCAGCAATGCGAGACATTCGACACAAAGGCAGAGAAAGGCGTTGTGGGCATATCTGCTTCCTGTATGATTTTGTGAATGTCAAAATAAATCAAATCAGACATTTGTCAGTGGCCAGGGTTGAAAGGATAATGGAAAGGAGTGTGTGCGTGTGTTTGTGTGTGTGTGTGTGTGTGTGTGTGTGTGTGTGTGTGTGTGTGTGTGTGTGTGTGTGTGTGTTTAGGTGTGTGTGTGTGTGATGCATTACTGGCATCTTTAACATCTGCTTCAGTATCTGCCAAATCCTGTCATCTCAAGCGAGTTACAGCTTTGCACCCACTGCCTTGCCTTTTTATTTGGAATATTTGGTTGACACACATCCAGTAAATGAAATGGATTCTCCACAGTGTTTTTAAGGCTGAAACTCTGCTAAGAATAGAGAGACAAAAAAAAAAACATAAAAAAATAGCAGCAGATAAAAGTGACCTTCTTCTACCCCTAAAGAAGAGAAAAAGAAGAAGAAGAAGAAGAAGAAGAGGAAGACTGAGAGATAGAGAGAGAAAGAGAGAGAGAGAAATAGAGAGAGAGAGAGAGAGAGAGAGAGAGAGAGAGAGAGAGAGAGAGAGAGAGAGAAAGAGATCAGAATAAAAGTCTGCAGCTAGCTCATTGTGACCTACACACACAGTTGTCTATCCTTGGGCAAAGTGGATTACAAGCTGCATGCAATGTGTCACTGTTGTGTTGCCGCAAAACATGTGAGCGCTGTGCCACACTGACTTTATCCTCCATCCTGAATCAAAGCGGACATGATAGCACAACAAGATTAACGTTTCTTCATTTTTTGGAGGGATCCAATTACCTCCATTTAACAACATAAATTATTACAGATAAATATGAATATATTTAATTAGACTATGATGAATTAGGGCACCAGAGTGAGATGATTTGAATACTAATCTAATTAACATGTAGCTAATAATAACACTCCCCATTAAACAAATAAAAAACACTAGTTGCATCGTACATACCAAATAATCTAGCTTTCTGGGTTTGGTCATATTTTTACATAAGCACACAGAGTGTTGAGCTTGCTGTTCAATATGCATGTTTTTTTAGGTGTTAGACTGCCATGTAATCTTACCTTCAAGGATCCCTGGATTTATGAGTGTTAGGAAAGTGCCACAATTTAGACCATCAGAGAAATACATGTACATCCACCTGTATCTCCTTGTAATATGTTATAAATCACCTGAAAAAATAAAACCACGTCTTTGCGCCATGCAAAAATATTCCTCATCCTCACTGATTAGCAGCTATGTTGTAGCAGACATCTATTTTCCCCCAAATGAATTTAAACATAAGCTCTAATCATTGGAAGGCCTGCTAGATTGACTAGTCTTACAGATGCAAAATCACAGATGCAGACATACGGGCTGGCAAAAAAAGAAGAAGAAGAAGAAGAAGAAAAAAAAAACTTCTGTGATAAAAGAGTAAAGACTCGCTAACTGTTAACTCAGAAGTGTGCAGCTGAGAAAGCGCCATCAAAATAGCAGGGAACTGAACATTGTCATTTGCCTAACTATGTTAATTAGTGGATATTTGTGAAGCAGCCCCAATTTTCATCATGAAGAATTGTATCTGGTAAACAGCTGATCACTTCATTAGACCCTGTATGATGGCTTTTAGTTGCCTTTGTTTATAGAGTGAGTTCCTGTCCTCTTACACTGAAATATGAAGTATGAGTCCTACAGATCCCCCCCCCCCCCCCCCCCCACACACACACACACACACACACACACATTTTCGGAATGTTCCAAAAATCATTTTAATTGTGCTGCTTAATGGTGAGATGGCTGTGACATCAGAGCTGAGATGAGCGTATTGAGGCCAGACCAATTACTCAAGATCAAACAGCCTAGTGCAAAGGCATCTACAGGAGAATCAGGTCATTGGGAGAAAAATACATATTACAAAAAAAAAACACCTGTTCATATCAAACAAAATTGTTTTGTCTAGTAGGCTCACACTGTGTCATGCTTTCTTTTCGGGATTATTTCATCAGACAAGCCAGTGACGCTTTCTCTTTCACCTGAATAGTACAGAGGCAGTTCTGTGTTTCAAGTAAGGGAAGACAGACAACTGAGTGGGATAGGTAGGTTGGTCTGTAGGTAGGTAGCTCAGGGACATGTTGCTCTTTGGAGTTCATTCTTATGACTAGGCAAGGGTGTTTTATTATATATATACTGTATATACACACACTCATAAATATTTTTTAAGGGATCTGAGGCGCCATCTTGCCAGACATGAAACCGTCCCCCAAGGGATTCCACACAAGCTACTCCTCAGGGTGTTGTCTGCAACCCAACCCCTGGGCATACTGCACTACTCCATGTGCTATAGTCCAACATGGTGCTGGTGTGTTGTCCTCACAGAGAGATTTTGAATGTTTACTTTTTTGAAGTTTGCAGATTGAAATCTAAAATGTATTGAAAAGTTGAACTGGTGGTATGTACAGTACAGTATACCATTGAGACCTATGGATTTGCAGATTCATGTTTTAGTGGATTTTGTTGATTGGCGGTAGCACTGACAGGACATTTTAGCATGGCCATATTTTGTTATGATGTACAGTGCTTAGAAAGTATAAATTACTATCCAAATTAAAATACGTTCATTCCCTTGTTGGTCCTAACCTGTGATGAATGTATTGTATCTCTCTATTGCTACTTTTATCTTCACTTATTATCAGTTAAGTTATTGTCGTCTTTGAACATTTTCAATCTCAGGCTAAGTAAATGGGCAAATCCATGTCATCTGTCTTCTGTATCACACGTGTGAAACCCCACATGCCTTCAATCCTAAAGGGGGCATTAACTGACAGGTAGTGTTGAATTGCAAAGAGCTTGTCTATTTCCACTCAACTGAAAGGTCTCAGACTAATTCCTGTAAGTGGGATGGTTAATTACGACACCGCTGTCGTATTCAAGCTGTGCAGGGGTCTCTGATTGGTCTCTTAAAACCATAAAACCTCTGGACCTGACTAACTGGGAATAGAACACTTCAAAAGAGCATATTCAGAGACTTCTGCATATTGAAAGAGCAACACAAGACTTGTCGGTGGGGGGTAGGGGGAAAAAAAAACAAAGTGAAAAGGGAAGTTGGAACCATCTGAAACTGAAGAGTGTACCATGCTGGACACAAGCCTTCCTCTCCCAGGGCCGTAGTCATGTACGGGAGTGTAGCTTGAATAGACGGGATTGAACATTGTGGGGCTGAATGCTCCAACAAACCAATTAAACATGATGTGTTTTCTGTTGGTGAAACAATGCTGTGAATCCCCTGACACCCAATTAGAGAAGAGCTTCACATGCCCTCGAACTTCAAGGGTGGGGGGGCAAAAAGCGAAAGTTGAAAGAACCACAACTGTTGGCCCTCATGATTTATTAAATTATTTATCACCTTACGTCTGCATAACCAGATGTCACAGAGTAACAGATGTATTCAAATTGTACGCAAACCACTCGCTGTAAAGGACTTTCAAGCAAGGCAAATCCGACAGACCTTTTAGAAAACGCATCAATGCATGAAACTGTTCATTGTTTTCCAGTGGGTAACCAATGAGTTCATCCACGCATATAAAATGTGACTGTGAACTATTTTATTCCTGGATGTTTCAGGTAATGGGTTGCCACCAGTTCATTCTTTTGTGGCTTTTCCTGCCAGTCTCTCCTTGCGCTCTCTACATCACTCCAGTCTCTCTAAACCACATGCGCTGCCCTGAGGTAAGGCAGTGACTTTCAATGTCTCTTCACCGAAACTCTCAGCAAAACAAAAGCTCCTTCAGTGTATCCACTTCACCTGGACTGTGATGTGCTTGCTTGCACAGTCAGACGTTCACACTGTCCTCACCAGAATACATTACTGATACCCTCTTCATGCTGAGAAAGTAGCATAAAATGTCAAACATTTTTATTCTACATAGCTCAGCTGTTGGTATGCAGGATAGCAACACTATCAGGGAAACTGACCCGTTGTACTAATAGACCATTACAGTTTAGAGGGGAGAAATGACATAGAGGAGAAAGTATGTCTATGCATGTGGTGGTACACATGAACGATTTACCATAAGTTTCACACTGAAAGATGAATGATTGAGTAACATTATGCATCATTAGTGTTTTCCCCAACTTTACATTAACAAAGAGAGAATGTGATGAATTTCGAGTCGATCTGAAACAGGCATTTCGGGAAGGCAATTAAAATGGAAGACTTAAGTGTGCGGGGGCCTCTGTTACAGCACCCTTATCGCATCTTTTATGTGCTGAAGAGTATCTGTATTACAGTAGAGCGTTCCAATCAGATATCACTGATGCACTGATGGGACCGAAAAAAAAAAAGTGAGTGGACCTTATCATTACAGTCAATGACGAAGGATTCGGTGGCCTAATCTCTTCACAGAGAGAGAGAGAGAGAGAGAGAGAGAGAGAGATCGTCAGGTTACGGTTTGGAGGATATTGAGGGAGATGAAACGGAATATTCACATGAAGCAGAAGGAGAAGAACACAGCTCACGACATGCTGACTCCAGCGTTTGATCTGCTCCCATGCCAGACTTCTTTGACATATACTCCCCCTACACCCCATACCAGGCCATTAATCTCCCACACCCATCGCTGTGTACGGAGCCCATTAGCATGTGTTTCATTTTCCCGGATTGGTCTGATCCATCTGTCGCATTGTCACAGTGATCGCTGGCGCTACATCAAAACAGGCTTCCGTGATCGAAAGGCCCTGGAAGTCATTCTGTGCCTTTCATTCTTGCTCAGGGACACATGGATAGAGACACACAGACGCCTGCACACACACATACAGTACACACACACACACACACACACACACACACAAACACACACACACACACACACACACAGAGAGACACACACACACACACACACACACACACACGCACACACAGAGAGACACACACGCACACGCACACGCACACACAGAGAGACACACACGCACACGCACACGCACACGCACACGCACACGCACACGCACACGCACACGCACGCACACACACACACACACACACACACACAGAGACAGAGACACACACACACACACACACACACCTTGGATAAGTGGGCTACTAAGCAGCAAGTGTGCAGCAGCTCCCCCTGAAGTCACAGTGCTCTACAGCAGCTGTCACCGGCCGAAACAAAAGGCTGTAAAACACCACACGCGCTGGCCAGCGGTGATCACAAGCTGACTGTCCTCCCATCACCGTGATCCCCCCGCAAGTCCCTACACACACACACACACACACACACACAACTCACCCCTCCCTTCCGTCCACCCCCAACCACCCCAACTGCCCCCCTCGCAACCCCCCAGCCCACCACCCCCCACCCTCACCGCCACCCATCTCCGTCTTTACAGAGGCCAGAGGCTGCTGAGTCATCAGATTCGCCGGCGACCTGCACATCCAAGCACTTTCTCTCCCCACTACTCGCACCCCCCACCCTATCCCCCCACCCCCAATCAATCCATCAAATTTCATTAAGAAGCTCGTCCTCGACTCCACGGGTTTGCTCAGTATCCCGAGTGCATAGCCCATGAAGTCAAAGAATGAGCCAGGATGTCTGATTAACATATTAATATGACCCCGTTATAGTATTCGTTGGTGAGAAAAAGAAGCTATAGGCTACATCAGTATCAGTTTATGGGTCCCAAGGTGCGGAACCTTAGGTAAAATGGGAAAAATAATAACAAGAGACACCGGCGAAAACAAAACAAATCATCAGGAAACACGAGCTGAAATTAAAGCATTATGTGCGTGCCATTCTAAGCCAGTGAATTGCGGTTGAGGCTTATTAGATGGGTGTCGGAGGGGAAACTGGATAATAAGGACAAATGAGACTTTCAACACAAACCCATGAGTGAGCAATATTTGTGAGAAAGCAGCACTGAGTCTACCGCTGGCTTATGTAAAGAATGGCCATAGTTGTTCAGCTGTAGCTTTCCACACTCGCTTCCCTTTTTGTCAAAGACTTTTAGGAAGAATGCCATAGGTATTGATGAATAACAATAATTTGTACAGAAATCTTTGCATTTCACAAAGATCTTAGACATGCCATGCATGGTACTGTTCCCAGTGCCCTCCAGCAGCTCTCCTAGGCTATAACAGTGTCTGTTGATCACAATAAAACTCGTAAATGACTGAATCTTCTCATTATTTTAAACACAGCACTAACCATAATATTGTAATTTCAGATGGCTTGGCATTGTTGTGTAATGTTAAATAATTGAGCTGTTCTCTTTATGTGCTGTAATTGTAATAAGCTTGGCCAGTGTTCTGCTACTTAGTCTTTATTTCAAATATTTGCAGAATGATTTTTGTGACATTTTAAAATAAGCTTATTTAGCGAAAAATCATTAAGATTCAGCACTATGTGCTCCTCACATAAATGCATATTGTGGCAATTAACTACATACAAGCTATCATTTAATACAATTAATACAGTAAGGGCAGTTTTGTGATACTATCAAATGTATCAATGCATAATGGTCACATCATACATGTTTTGTTATTTGCCAGAATTTATCCTTTAAGGGAAACATATTAATTAAATTAAATTAAAACTAAATACGTATGTGCTCAGTAACATATTATGGACATGCATCACACTGTGTATGAAACCGGGTGGAGTTATTGTTAGGGGAGGCATTATAGAAAGTCCCAAATGTATCACAAATTGACAAGTGTAATGGTACGCTGACCCTAAACACAGTGGGTCAAGAACACTAGCATCTACTGCCAGATGACCCGTAGCTTCCTCTCAGACACCTATGGTGACACAGCTAAACTGCCCTAGCAAGCGATTAGTTAGGTGGTCCTTTTCATTATAGCTGTCAACAGTGACTCAAGCAAGTTCATCCTCTCTGGCCCATTATCGCAATGAGTCAGGCTTGAAGGACAGTGTAAATTGCCATTCTGGAAATATTGAGTAATCAACCGTGGCCTCAGTGTGCCGTGGTGCAATATCACACACCGGAGCAGAGGTTATGGCTTCGCCACTATCTGCAATAATAGATGCGGTCTTAAGTGTCAGGGCAAAGACACCCAGGCTAATATACGACGCCATTGTACAAGTGATTTGGTTGATAACTTGTTTGTTCAGTGGCACTTTTAGCCGTGCAGGTCATAATGCATCATTGTTGTGAATGCAAACCTTGCCTGAGGGTGTTTTTTTTTCCATAACCGTCTTTATGAGTCAGTTATAGAGCTTGGAGATGCTTGTTGTTTGCAGAGGAAAGAGGAAAGCCTGTAGTAGTGCTGCAAGCTCTATCAAAAGCCTTCATTTGTTTGGTATATCAACAATGTTACAATCCCTTGAATATATGGATCACATACATGTATGATGCAGGTGTACGGTTATATTCAAGTCCCCCCTGGAGCTCCAAATGTAATTCATTTTGTGTTATATACTGAGCAGAGACACACATACAGTGAAGGTAGACAAACAGGAATGAAAACAACAGGAGGAAAAAAAAAAAAAAAAAAATATACTGTCCTTATAAAGCGTGGGTCATGGTCTTGCTAATAGCCGCCTAAATGCTGAATTATGACAACGTGACCTTCTTCTGACTCCGTGTAGCTAGCAGCAAACAACCAGAACAGCCTGCTGTTCACTACCAAGATGTTTTGATGACTCAGCTGTTGCCAGACGCATATTCATAGCTCTGGCATTATTCATTAAAATACACTTACAGCATGGGTCACATACAAAGGAGAGAATTAATTGCATTTTTACTTCATATACATATATATCATAAGTATGAACAATGCGGCTGGTTATTTTTTTCCCACCATGCTAAACCTTGACACAGATTTGAAGACTTGACTTTCATCTCTCTTGAAACACGATGCAATACCCAAACTTTTTGGTTCGTGAGTGCAGGGGCGTTTCAAGGCTTAGGCAACCTAGGCGGTCGATTCTTATTTTTCCGTTCGTTTGAAGGATCAGGTTTTTGGAATTCCAATCCATATATCCTCAATGCTAAATTAAAAACTGTGATTTGTGGCTGGATGTGTGTTTGCATGTTGGTGTGTGTGTGTGTGTGTGTGTGTGTGGGGGGGGAAGGGGGGCATATAGTCAGATGCCTTACTGTAGTTCTATATCATTTAAGGGACGCAGGGAATGTGCTGTTCATTAGTAAAGAGAGAACTGTACTCAGCACAACAATAGCCTCTTGACTTGAAGGGCACATGTTTAATCACCACCATCTGTTAAAGCTGTAAAATAGCAAATCAAATGTATTGTGTAATAATGTGCAAGACCCTAGTTGTGCTACTCTCAGGCCTGACCTTGTTCTAATAATAGAATAAATTCCAACTCTTGGGCATATCCAAACCTCCCATCTATCAAATATGTCAAAATGGGCTCAGTGCATGATAAAGGAAATTATTATTTAATTCACTTTCCATTAGGTCATATTCATTGTTACACAAGATTGCATATCAGATAGGTCCAACTTTTGATTTGTGGAAAACTTTGCTTTAATGGCATTATAATCTAGAATCATATCTAGATTCATTTTACAGAACAGTTCTTTGCTTACCCTTTGGTAACATTATTTCTTTGTTGACACTGTGAGATAATTGCAAACAATCAAAATACATCACTAATTTGGGAGGCATTCTTGAATCAAAGTTTATTAGCCTTTTCTGCTATGATTATCTTAGATAAACAGTAATTTAAAATTTCCCATCTGCTGTTTCAAAACCATAAAAATCAAATAATAATAAAAAAAAAAAACATTAAAATACTGCACTTGAGATTTGGTGTTAGAAGATTTAGAGTGTTATATAATATTCTAATTCATAGCAAATCCAAATTCATAATTGCAGACATAATGTGCTTTTGGCAGTGCAATTAATAGTCATAGTCTTCTGGTGCCAGAAAATACAGTAGGATACCCTAAACATCCACAGCAGTGGGCCTCTGGTGTGTCATGGTAATCATGACTCGCTGGCAAATATGATTTGCCCACAGGTGAAGTGCCTCCAAAACGTCTAAACCACATTGCCTGAACAACCCAGGCCTCAAAATAATTGCTGCTTGCTTGTTACAGAGAGCTGAGCGGAGAGAGAAAAAAGATAGTGAAAGAGAAGAGAAGGAGAAAAAAGAGAGTGAACGAGAGGAGGAGAAAAAACAGAGAGAAGAGGCTCCAAAAAGGCCTCACGGCTTGTGAGTATTGAGCGAGCCACTTGGAATGGAGCTGGCCTTGGGGCGGGACAGACATCTGAAGACATTATCGTCTGCAGGGGTGAAGAAGCCTTGTCCCGTCCTCGCCAAGAGAGGAAGAGGAAGACACATCCCACACAGAGGCTTCGTCCCTCCCCGCCCTCATCCCCGCCCTAACCCCCACCCCCACCCTCCCCCCCCCCCCCCCCCACCCCAATCCCACCCCACGCCTCTGTCACCACCCGGCTCCCCCAAGGGAGGCCAGAGTTCTAGGACACAGCAGACTTTCGGTAATGACCGGCACTACGGTGGCCTTAGTGAGGCCAGCGCCACAGGACCCTCTCTAAACTGCGCCGTGGTCGGACTTGAGCCTGACAGGATGTGGCAAAGCAGAAAATTGGAGGTCATCAATAATGCAGGAAGGACATGTGCGGTCGTCGAAGGGTCATCGTCTCCAAAACACGTGTGGAGTGTGTCATTGACTGGCCGAGTGGCCGGGTGGCCTCCTCCTCTAGCTTGTCTTTTCTGTTTGTTGTGATCTCAGGACTGAGACTGTTGGATGTTGTTTAGGTTTTGACAGGACATTGATTGATGAAAATGTTTTCATTGTTTCATTGATAAATCAACAATTCCAAAAATGTGCTATGTGATGATTGGAACATATCAATCTGCAACACAGAGGCAAAGTTAATTGTTTCAAAGTGATGCAATCATCATTTATGTGAGGTTGTCCTCTCAGGTTATTGAAGTAAATTATATCATTACAATACACTTCAAAGTATCCGTAGTGAAAAGGATAAATTATTGTCTCTTGGTCAACATTATATTGAAAGATATAAGAGAAAGGCTTGCATATCAGACTGACAAATCTGACAGTCCTTCAAGGAGTTATTTTGGCTGAATTACTTTTCTATGATCATACATGCATCGTGTATTCATTACGTTATCCATATTTAATCCTTGCATCTCTTACTGCATATTGGATGCTATACTTTGATATTTCGAATTTTCACTGTGCCTGATGGAGGCCCCTCTAAATTAATGTGTCAAGTCAGAGACAAGTACAGAATTTTAGATGGTTAGAGTGGATCAAAGTACGGTGGGTTGACTTTCTCATATCAAGTACAGCATCTGGGGGCTGTGGGATTGAAAGTGAATCGGTGTTGAAGTGATGCCGGCATTTTAATGAAGCAATCCAGTCAATTGTCACGGGGTGTGTTGTCTATGTGAAGTGGAAGTCACTGCAATAATTGAGCATATTAAACGGTGAAATGTCATGTCATTAATTTTCATTTCAGGAACACAGGGCATTTATGATGTTGCTGCACTTTATAAAATCAGGATGATGTGATCTCTAAAACTACAGCATAAAGGTGAGATGAATATATAATAGGTCACCATACCAGGAGCCATGAGGCACAGTATGGGTACTGTTTCTTATCAAAATGATTTTAGACCCTTAAGGGGGCCATCACATTACACATGGCATGCAATGGTTGAGGTAACGACTTTTCTTGCACGCTCAAACCATTGAAAGTAATGGGTTTCACAGCACATGCCGTGTGCAATGTGATGGGGGCTTTCTGGGGACAGTGGGCAAAGACAAGACATGTCACCTCTATTTGTAAGAACTACTGTAGGAGTCTCTTTTGCACCAGTGATCTGTCTTATGGATGACATATCAAGTTGACGTATGCAAATGGCAACATAAGCATCAACATCTGTAAATCTGCGGAATTATGAAGATGCTATAAGACCATTTCAAATAATTATTTCTGGTCTTTCAATGGCAAGAGTGTGTGCTTGTGTGTGCGTGCGTGTGTGTTTTCCCTCTGAAACGTCTTGATTTCACAGTCATCTTTCCAACTGGAGTTGTGTTCTCTTTCTAAGCCAGGCTTAATCCAGCCATGTTGGGCACACGGCCTGGCACAGGAAGGCAGGGGCGCTCGTGCACCCAACTAATATTTACAGGGTAATTAATGCTCTTTGTTTCTTGCCAAGGCACAACTAGGAAGCGGATGAAAGGGCTGAGACAAAAGGGCACGCTTCACCCCTAAGAAACACCAACGCCAGGGCCCTACCCAATCCCCAGCAACCTCCATTACAGTAATTAGGCTTGCTGTCCAAGGCTCAAATCACTAGGAAGGAGTGCCGCCACTGAAGCTACAGTGGTGAGTCAACAGACGCAGAGAGGAGGGGGGGTGGGGGGGGGGGGGGGACAAGAAAGAACGAGGAAAATGAAAGAATGAAAGCTGGATTCACTTTCTCTCTCTCGCTCTCGCTCTCTCTCGCTCCCTTCTCCTCTCTTTCGCCTTTTCTTTCTTTTTTTCTCTCTTTTCCTTCGCCTGCCATGCGTTGCTTGGGAGCAGACGAAGCTGTGCAGTGAGGAGTTCAATTGTGCCCTGAGGAGTGATTGTGTGTTTGTCGTGATTAATGGTCAGAACCGCGACTGTAGGGTTTTCAACTCAGGCGAGATGAACAGGGGGGGGAGAGGGGGGGGGGGGGGGGGGGGGAGAAAGAGAAGGCAATCAAATACGTCTCTCATTCCTGAACAGCTCGCCATAACAGAGATGAAAGGACCTGGCAAAGTTGCAAGGTTGATAGAGTGCCCAGACAAAACAAACAAAAATGTACTGTGGATATACGGTGCATTCGCATCCGTATACAGTGCATCTGTATCCGTATACAGTGCCCGTGGGAAATTGAAATATGCCACGGCGCAGAGACGGAGCGAAGCAGCGGCGCGCGGTGCAGGAATAAAACCGTGGATACATATTTGTAGTCTGATTAATCTCGGCTAATCAAAAAGACAAGCTCTTATCGTCAGTGTTTTCTCCTCAGGAGGAGAAGGAGCAGGAAAGCATTAGTGTACATAAATGGCTCACTGGTGTCCACTCATCAAAAGCATATTTAGCTTATCTTTGGTGTGTGTGAGAGAGAGCATGTGTGTGTACTGCTTATATCTTTCCGTGTGTGTGTATGTGTATGTGTGTGTGTGTGTGTGTGTGTGTGTGTGTGTGTGTGTGTGTGTGTGTGTGTGCGTGTGTCTGTGTCTGGGGCATGTGCACTATTTATATCTGTGCGTAGGTGTGTGTATGTGTGTCTGCTCTTTATCGGGCCCTTGATACCCCATGAATTGCCCCCCGAGGGCTCTTGTTTACACGCAGCCAAAGGCCACCCGTCTGAGATGGCCATCGCGCGCCGGCCCCGGCCCTGGTCCGGCCCTGTCCTGCCCCCAGACCCCCCCACTGCGCTCGATGCTCTGCCCCTGCTGAGTGTTTCGCCACTTCCTGCTACATAATTGGACAAAGCTGCTACATGCAATTAAAAGGCAGAGTCACAGTGGCATCGCGGCGGGTCGCCACTCGCCTCTGTGCCTTTCTCACGCAGTTAAATCTGGTCAAATGTTTGCTGTTGGAAAAAAAAAAAAAAAAAACTGCCACATTATGTAAGTCACACGGGGGGTCTTGGGCTCTTGCCAGTGAGGGGTCCGATAATCTGGCAAATGTTGGACTACCTGCCAAAAAGCGTTTGTGGCGGTGACATGTGCGACTTGAATCTTCCTAGTTACATAGCAGCGGTGGATGCATGTATAGGAAAGCATAGTTTGAAAATGAGACCTCACCTGATTTTCCTAAAGGAGAGTTTCTTAAGAGAAAGCAGGTGAGGTAAGAATAGACTAAGAGGAAAAACATGTTTTTTTCGTTTTATAGCCAGAGTCCAATGTCAGTTCATGTAAAGATGTCAAAGTACTATTTTCTTCTTCTCAATCTATTCTTATCTCACGTTATTTATCCTTAGAGACATTTAGGAGAAGGTGAGATCTCAATAATAGCTTTGAGACCAAGAAAATACATTTTCAAGTATTTTTTTTTTTTCAGTATTCATTTGGGTGAGCATCAGTGGTGGTGTTATTTGGTGTGACATCTCCAGAAGGCCTACATATTCTGACAAGGGGAGCATTGTGTACTCCCCACATGATGACAATGCTCTTGGTGTCTTTATGTATCATCAGTGTCTTTCACTTGAAAAAAGCTCTCATGGCAAGCTGATCCCCGACGGAACAAGAGAAAGGAAGTCCAGGTAAAGCCAAGCTATCAGTCCGGATTGGCTAGGGTTAGCTTAGTCCCCCATTCAGGAGAATTACTGATCGCATCCACTGCATCCATCACCCAAGCCTGCAGCCAGGCTGTACCACTGATCCAGCTCAAGGAAATACATGATTATGGGTTCTCCCAGGCTGAGCCGGGACTCACCCATGATGTGTCTATTATGCTGACTTGCCAGAGACTCACAGCTCGCCAAAATGGTGAATGGGACCACCACTGCAGAGAGGTGTGTGTGTACAGTACAGTATGTGTGTTTGTGTGTGTGTGTGTGTGTGTGTGTGTGTGTGTGTGTGTGTGTGTGTGTGTGAGTGTGTGTGTGTGTGTGTGTGTGTGTGTGTGTGTATATATATATAAGGTTATAAGGAGTGAGATATGTAAGGAGTATGACTACTCAAACCTAAGGTGATTGTCAATTAAGTAGTCACTGATAGGGATATTAGATTACATAGTTAATTGAGCATTTGTAATGCATTTATAAATGGCCTTTTTATTCAATAAGAAGAAGTAAGGATCTGACCTAGTGGAGAGAGTGCTTTCATTAAATAAATGAATTCAGAGATAGTTGGAATGGAATGACTAATGGGAATTTGATTCTGCCAGAGGCCTCTTGATGTGACAGGCCCACTGAAAAGGACTGTCCCACATACAGTATCCATCAGCATGGGTCACGCTTCTGAATTATTAGAGACAGTAAAGGTTCAGATCCAGTTCAGATCTCATGATGGCATCATACAAGAAGACCTCTAATCATTATAGTTAGCCTAACAATCACAGTTATCGTGATCACAATCATCATCATCATCGTCACCTTCATTTTTTGATGTCGCTATCCTCATCCTAATTCAAACTGATTGCAATGGTCTGACAGGCCTGGAAAATCCTAAATATGCATATATGATAAATATATACACACTATAAACACTACTACATACTATGTGTGTGTGTGTGTGTGTGTGTGTGTGTGTGTGTGTGTGTGTGTGTATGTGTGTGATGTCAGTCATACCTGAAGAATCATGATGAAAAAGATCATGAAGAAACATCAAGAAGAAACACATCTGAAGTGTTTTTATTTCAATTAAAAACTCTGCAATGATTTAATTTAATCAATTTAAGTAAAGGCACTCTTTGATAGTTTAGATGTCTAAGCAGCCATGTAATGTCATTTCATTCAGATGCACTGTAAGCTGTACAATTATGAGTGCATTTGTGACACATTTCATAGGATTTCATCCAGAGAAAGTTTATTTTACAAAATGCGGTGGGTGTTCTATTGTGCTATGAAACCTAATCCCTTCCATGTCTTTCTTCCTCCTTTTGTTCTGCAAATTATATCCTATACTTCACAAGCCACAGTCAGAAGTTTTGACTGGAAGCATTCCTTTATTTTTTCAATGAAAAGTTTATGGGTATGTTGCAGCTAAGATAACGCAGACCTACTGACTATTTTCCGCTTATATTTATTTCTTACTAACTGTCAGTAAAATAAACACAAAGGGAGTGATAAACAAAGTTAGGGCAAAACTTTTGTGGTCTAAAAACTGAACCTAAAACAAAAAACTTTTGCACTCTTCTTACGGACAGGTGGCCTAGTAACTGAAATACCAATTCAAGAAAGTAGTATAAAAACTTCAGTTCAGACTAGTTGTAGTTCCCTTGGTTCTAAAGAGTAAAGAATATGGCAAAATATTTTTTAACTTTTTAGTTATCATGCTGAGTCATTTCCCTTTTTTAAATCTGATTCCCAGTCGGACGATTGCACTCAAAACAGATGTGTGTGAAACTGAGTGGTTTGTTCCAAACTATTGAAGCAACGCAAGCTGTGATCAAAACAACCCTCTGAGAAGATGTGATGATTGGTGATCAAGATCTGGCATGGAGAGATTGCATCACTTCAAAGACTAATGGATATCAGAGGAAAGTCTTGCCTCCACTAAAAAAGTGCTAAACCAGCGAGATGGCTGCAAAGTTGCCATGGAGCACTACAGAGACACCTAAGATGTGTAAGTAATATGATAGTACTGTGATGATCTCTGCAGATCACACAACCATATGTCCCCTCTCTCACACACGTCCCACCTTGATCAAAGTGGCAAAGTGTAGCACTGGCATTAGCATCATCCCATAGCCTTCAACACAGGATATCATTACAATTAGCATAAACACCCTAAAGTTTCCGCATGTTTTTCAATCATATTTCTCCAAAGGCTGTATCGTCATAATGTCATCATGTCATGCTGTTTTTTTTCTCTTTCCGCCTGTGACACAGTGGAATATTGAATGGTTCCGTGGCTTCTCTTGCTTGATAACTCTGATGTGTCTAATGCGTGTTACCGGCCCATTGCTCATTAGTGCACACCCGTGCAACTGAGGCTCTCCTGGGATTTGCACTAACACAATGTGTGAACATGGCAGGGAAAATTCAGGTCAGGTTTGGTACTTGATTACTAATCAGAACATGCTCTCCTGAATATTGAGATACTCTGAATCAATGTAATGCAGATTAACTGATGGTATAAACAATTCTAATATGGGTGTAGTTCGGTGAGATACCAACCATGTGTTGGTAGATGTTGAGTTTGGACTAAAGTTCTGTTTGTTATCATAATTTAGATGGTAAATATGTTACTTAAAATAAGTCTTCATCAATGGGTTGATATAGATGAAGACATCAGAGCCACCATTAAAGAATTTAGTGTTTTTTTGAGTAAAATTGGTGAATCAATAAAAAAGAGGGCTTTAAACCAGACCCTAATTTCAATTTCTGCAGTCAGTCTGACAGCAAAAAGAAGGTAAAGGGAACGAGCTCCAGGATCAAAGTGAAAACAAGGCTCGTCAAGCTTTAGAAAAGCAGTTCTGAGAGGCTCAGCATTTAAGATTCATGAATCAGAAGTTCCAAGACATTTTCTTCACCTCTGACCATGCTGGCACCACCACCTTTGGTGCTGTCATTTCGCAGTTTAGTAACCCAAGACCCAACTAATAACATGACAGAAGTAATTGCTCGCATTTTATTTAGCAAACTCCTTAAACTCTAATCTAATATCTTATTGGAGAAGAACCTGACTCCTGAGTCTCTTGGCAGGTCTTCCCCCACTCACCTCCACAGACACTGTTGGCGTGGTCATCCATTTCTGCTTGCCTGAAATTGTTTAAGCCAAATCTAATGCATTCACATTTTGGGCTAAATAACCCAATTTCACAGTCTACTGAGCAGACAGAGTGGAACGAGCTACTAGCGTGGCGCCGCACTGACAATGGGCAAAAGTTCAGCATCTCCATATGCAGATCATGGTCAAAGCAATCTGTCTTTTTTATAGCCTACATAAGTTTCAGCAGTTGCTCTTTTTGGAAATTAATTGAACGAGGCCCCTTCACCTTATCAATATTATTTCTACATCCACCTTCGCTTTGTAGACTATAGAGGGACAGATTTTGGCTACCATATCAGCACATTACACTCCATTATACTACTACGCATTTTGCTTGAGATGGATGCTGTGCATGAATTGAAAACATAAATAGTTATAATATTTGATGCACTCGTAGCACTTCAAGCATCATAAAAGTTCACATTTGAATAGTCCCGTGTGACGCCGACTGCTCTGGCTTTATTATCGCTGGATTGTACGACGCGCGCACAATCATTGTTCAAGCTCAGGCGGCGAGATTGCATTAGAGTTGTCTTAAGTATCCTTCACTTAAAATCAGAGCACAGTTGTAATTTGGAAGGATAATCCTCGCAGATGTGAAGTGAAGTGTGTGGGGGGTTGATCTTCACGAGTAATTAATTTCATTACGTCCATCCCTCTTGGGAGTTTCCAAATGCCATTAAAATCGCAATAAATGCTCAGCTTTAATATAAAGTGCAGTAAATGTTGTTCATGTCTTTTGTGAAGACTCCTCTTATACAGTATTTGACAAAAAAAGTCTTCCCTAGTAAATAATGGCCTATTTCTGTTACGCCCAAATACACTTTTTCTTTGGTAATGTATTTTGGAAACACTATTACGAGACACAGCACTCCTTTCAGCAAGTATGTGCTTATTTTCTCTTCTCGTCGCGCAAGCATGCCATTAATGCAAGATAAATACATTAGCGGATGATGCTCAAGTGAAGAGGTCTTCACCTGGGTCATGGATAATACAATGAAGGGATTTTTATCTGACATGGAGCCATCCAGTCTTGCTGAGTGCCCGGACCAGCTGAGTGAGAATTGATTACCACTGCTCTGTTTGCAGGAAATCCAATCTTGATATTGGCTGACAGTTCTATGTGTAGGCACTGAGGTATTAGTGGGAATGAGAGGAACAGAGAAGGGAAGGGTGGAGGGAAAGAGAGATGTGGAGAAGGAGAGAGGAGAGAGAGAGAGAGAGTGTGTGTGTGTGTGTGTGTGTGTATGTACTGTATGTGTGTGTGTGTGAGTGAGAGAGAGAGAGAGAGAGAGAGAGAGAGAGAGAGAGAGAGAGAGAGAGAGAGAGAGAGAGAGAGAGAGAGAGAGAGAGAGAGAGAGAGAGAGAGCGTTGACTACAGTAGTGTCCTGTATTTTTCATTTTCCTCACAATGAGTACTCCAGGAAATGGTAATGGGGAGCAATGCAGTCTGTCATTTTGATAGCAGTCAGCTCTCTGAGAGACACACATAGAGAAAGAGAGAAAGAGAGGGAGAATGTGTGTGTGAGAGGGTGAGGGTGAGGGTGACTGTGTTTGTGAGTGAGTGAATGAATGAGTGAGTGTGTGGGTGGGTGGGTGCAGGGGCTGGATTGTAGGGGGTTGAATGGTTGAGGTGTCTTTTAGAGGCTTGGCACCAGGCCAGGACCTAAGGCCCTAATCTCTGAGAGAGACACATCCATCACTCAGGCTGCCCACTTTACATTTGGAATGAACTCTACAAAGGAGGTCAACGCGTGTCACCGTGCTTAATATTTCATGGGATGTGCGGACGAGGGACATGCATCACTTGCCTGTTCAACAGCGTAGCCCATATCTCTGCAAATTATCATGCGTGGTCAAAGACCCTAGGAAGAATGAGTGGAAGACATCCAATTAATATAGAGACATGATGTACCAAAATTGACCTTCAGCTAATTCATGAGCACAGAACATGGGATATGTAGTACAATAGCCCACAGCAATCAGGGATGTTATGGTTTGTTGAGATTAGGAATGGTTTGAATAATTAGAGAAAACCTGACTATGTGTTTATTAAGGTGTTAATGAATAATCTGTCCTAATGTTTGGGCTGCTTGAGACATTGGGGTCACATTGGTGGTCATCTGATGAATCAAAGGTCAGAAAAGCACAAACATACAGTATAGCTGTATAACTATAGCAGTCTTACTTTATTCTACACTTCCCTGTGCTATGATAGATAGATAGATAGATTGATAGATACTTTATTGATCCCCAAGGGGAATTCAAGGTCCCAGCAGCTTAAGACACCACACACAACATACAATACAATATATATACTGCCTTAGGAGATATAAAGCCTTCTGAGATGCCCCATTGCACACAAATATTGGGCAAGGTGGAGGCAAAGTACTCTACAATACAAAGGTGGGTTTTATTCACCAAGTCCAATATGTCAGTGGAATGGAGGCATTACGGGACACCTTTAGGACCGTTATCATTTCCCCTTGTATTCATATTTAGTCCACAGAACCCACAGAGGCAATGTTTTGTTCAGTTTATAAAACCAATCTATATCTCAGGCCTAGGCATGGATAACATTTACAGCACTAGCTCCCCAGATAACAGCTATTAAGCCACAGAATTCATAGCATTTACACCACTTGGCAGAATTACAGAATGCATTTATTTTGTTTATGCATTTATTCTGTTTACACATTCACTACACTGATGGCTGTACTGTGATTGATACAGATACCAGTCAAGATTTTCAGAAAATTAATATACAATTTTGACTAAACTTTTGTTTTACTAGATCTATTTCTAGATGCCCCTTTATACAGAATATTGAATATTTCCCAGAGTGTACTGTATACAGTACAGTATGTTTTTCACTGCACCATGGTTACTGAAAAGATGATTAAGTTATTTTTGTAGTTTTTTTTTTTTTTTTTTTTCAAACTTTCCTTCGATGCTGCTTTAGACGTATGGGTGACATTAGTGTCACCATTGTTTTGAGCTGTCTGTCATGTTGGCTGTTTGAGAAAATAACTGTGCTGGTCTTCAGACTCCTGTTTCATAACAACACCATCAAAAGCAACCCAAAATAGCTGAACTGAGATAAAAAGGAACATGTCGTTGCACAGATATTTCAGTGAGCAAGGGGAATGAGCACTGTCCCCAAAAGTGAGCTGGTATATTTGATTTATTTTCCATTTCACTTACAAAATGCAATTTGCATTTGATTTTTTTACCTTTTCACTGGCAGTCTATCAACTCTGCAATCCTATCATTGATAATAATTGATAGCAGTAACATTCTCAGCATGCTTGAATACACTTCAAACTTTCTCATTACTTCTAAAATGTCTGTTCAAGTTCTATAAGTCGAAACTAGGACCAGTTTTGAGCTTTGTTGAGGCTTTGTTGCAGCTGTGAAATGACTTGGGGAATGTTAGGTTCCCACAACATCAGTTTTGTATGCTTGACTACAGCACACCTCATTGGTTTGCAGACAGAGACAACTAATTCCATCAAATGTGGCATTACAAGTCAGAAAATAAAATGGCGGTATTAGGGTAAGGTTTTGTTTTGCCTCGAAGGTCTCACGACAGACACCTTCACTGCATACCAGCCAAGAATAGCCCATTACACACCCTAGTACACCGTGCGAAAGAGAAAAAAAAAAGTGGACTGGACAGTGTTATCCCCACCCATTTTCTAATCATCACCACAACAGAAACGAAACAACCTCCAAAACTGACCTATCAAACGAAAACAAAAGCTGGAGGTTGATGACTGGAACAGGAACAAGCAACGGGAGCCATCCCGCAGGGGGGGATGCAGATACACGTGGATTATTTATATCAATAAAAGTTTGGTGTAATTGCCAGCCAACTTAATTAGGCCCACAAATCTGCTTAGTGACATTATAGTCGCCACCTTATCTCCAGCCGCAGCGACTGTTTATCTCAGAACTGGAACATTAATTAACTTATCTCCATGCATCACGGCATCCCGACAGTGAAAGGCCGGTTTAGACCAAAAAGGGGCAAACTCCTTTTGGCCCCTTCCTGTACTCTTTTTTTTTTGGTCCAAATTCATGACTGCAGCATACCAATAGCAAGGGAAACATGGTCTCTACTGTACAGGTTTATAACTGAGGCAATTAGTCTGCAAATAAATACAGGCTTGAACGCAATTACTCTTTAGCTGCCTATGGGAAGCAGTGGAAAGGTGAGAGGGAACAGGGTAATATCAAATTGTCTCTGAGATAGAGGTCACTTGAATAATAACCACACAAGAAACACTCTAAATGGTTACTATAGAAACTGTTATGAAGAAATACAGTATTTCAAAGGCAGACACCTCCTTATCAGGATTCATGGGGATTTCAACACATCTCGCTTCCCAGACCCTCCCTCTCTCCCCTGCACAGTACTCTCCACAAAAAAAGTGCTCATTGTCGGTTGTTACGGGGGTCTCTGTGCAGATTTTCGCACTCTCTATCTATGCCGCACTGGCAGGGATTGGGACTGGCTTTGGAGCTGAGCTTCGCAGCAGAGGAGAGAGAGAGGGGAGGGGAGGTGAAAAACATTTCGACAGAGGAGTAGAGAACAACAGCTCTGGCTGGTCAATTAAAAAGTTGTGGAAAGGAAACCCACTCCCCCCACCACTCCTAACCCATACACACACACACACACACACACTCAGTGTTTGTCCTCCTGCGATTGTGTTGCTATCGCTGCTGGGTTTCTCTCTCAGCTATCCACGGCTTTAAGCAGCAAATCTGTTAATTAGACGCTCGGCAGCCAGACTCTTGAGGAGTCCTGAGGATTGATATCGAAATCAAAGTTCATGACTAATTTATTGGTTTACATGTGGCCAGAGCATTCGGTTTACAATCCTTGCTCACAAGTGCGGTGGAATTATTTTACAAGACTTTTTATTTAACAACTAGTGCGCAAACCTTCGTCACTACTTACCAAGTCCAATGTGAACTCTGACACGATAAGCTTGTTGCCCATACGCTTCTTCACATGGTAAGACAAGGCATCCACTTAACTTATTGATTGACCTTAAGATTACATTTCAGACATTGATTTAGTTGACAGCTTTATAGAAAACACCTTTTCTCTTGGTGTGGCCTGTCAGCATAGCCAAGGCAAGTAAACAGACAGCTCATGGGGGAACCGGCACTGGAATTTCAACACCGTAAAACTTTTCGTATAAATCCTAAAGCAAGTATCCGTCAATATATATTTTTTCAGAAGCGAAAAGGTTTCAGGTTTAAAGCAAATAAATTGTAAAATCTAGTGGTGTATGTTGTAGACCTTGAGAGAGGGTAAACGAGTGTGTAAGAGAGAGAGAGAGAGCGAGAGAGCGAGAGAGAGAGAGTTAAGGGACTCTGAACTGTTTACGGTAGCGTCTAAGGGAACATCTTGGGGGGAAAATCTGCAGAGTAATGTGTATGTCTGCTGCACTGCAGTGGACATAAACACACACACACACACACACACAAGCATGCAATCATGCACACACACACACGCTCTCTCTCTCTCTCTCCTTTGCACACGCACACACACTCATATACACACACACACTAACTCTCTCTCTCTCTCTCTCTCTCTCTCTCCATATCTTTCACTCTCACTCTCTCTCCTTTGCACACACACACACACACACACACACACACACACACACACACACACACACACACACACACACACGCACACGCACACGCACACATGCAAGCCCCCACAAGTGATAAGCTGCAATGAGGCTCAGGATGCTCACTAATCTTCTCAACATGATTTTCCATACTGGTTTACCAAACATGCTGCTGGATTAAAGACATTCTATTAAAGCAAAGGGCTTAGCATATGGCGCAAGGAGAACCCAACAGAAGTTGGGAATTAGCCATGTTCTCTCAATAGCCTTTTAACCGCATTTACTGTTCGCTCTTGGATCATGTGCGGTGGGGAGGGGGGAGAGGGAGGAAAAGAGGCACCTTAAGAAAAAGGGGAGGGTTTGGGATTACCATGTTACAGGATTCCCACCTAACCCACACACACACACACCCACACACACCCACACACCCACAGACACCCACAGACACCCACAGACACACACACACACACACACACACACACACACACACACACACACACACACACACACACACACACACACACACACACACATACACACACACACTGTACTGGAACTGTGGGGGGAGGGGGGGGGGGGCAGTGGAGGTGAATGCAGGTTTCTGTGCATAGCCTCAAGCAGCTTTCCAGTTGTACGCGTAATTCGTGGTCATATTTCCCAATTATGAGAAGGATGTTGCAATTGGAACACCCCTTGACGCTGAATACCTAATTGTCAGCTCGTTTGAACTCTGAGTACCCTGAATTTCCAAGATCGTTGCGTCCATTCGTTTTTCTCGATCACTTTGATGCTTGTGTCAACTCTGACATCACATTTTCACAGTTAACACTGTCTGAATAAATGCACTCTCACCAAAATGACACATGTTGCTTGCAAAAGGCTATTACTCGCTCAAAACACTTACAACATGCAACAAAAATTCCTTTAAACAACACATTCTGTCATCCAATCACTGTGTGAGTCCAACCAATCATTGCAGACAACCAAATGCAAAATCTATAAAAATAGATACATCTCAAAATGAGCATTTTTGCTACGTCTGTTCCATTCGTTTCTTATTTTGAGAAAAAAACTGAAGCAAGAGAACTGAACAATGTCTATGAATTCCTCCCAAGATGAAACTGTCATTGACATGTAAGACCTACAATAAGCACCTACTGTAGATACAATGCATTTCCTTGAACTACAACTGTTTTCTTCACCAAATAGGCAATACAATACTTTCTCTAAATGTGCCTTAGATCCATACTTGCAATTAGCAACACAGAACAGGTACAGCATCTCTTAAGGATAATGAATGGTTGCCGAATGAATAATTGTGCAAAGGAGTTTCACACAGGTGTATCAGAGATTCAGACTTATGCAAGGAATCTCTACCACCTGTGAAAAGATGTTTTCTTTTGTTAAGCACAGGGAAACCAAGAGTTTGGGATCTTAAAAAGACATCTGTGTTAACTGCTTTGCAAAAGGGTGTGAGAAATGTGTGAACCCAATGAAACTGTGTGAACACATTTGCAAGAGATGACTCCTGCTGTGCAAAGAAGCTGTTCCTGAAGACCAAGTGGATCCCAGTTGTTTTAAACAGGTCAAAGCAATCGAGAAAAACTGTAACAGCCTAACTGTGCAAATATGAAGAGTTCAGATGCAAAACCTGCTAAATCGATCTGACCACTTTTGTTGTAAATGAGCATTTTTCATCAGGCTCCTATAGGTTTTTGCCTACATATTGATATTTCAGACCAGGAAGAGAGTGGTGGGGTTTGAAGCAAAATTATTTGACTAATGTACTGTATATTATATGTGGAGGGCATTCAGTCACCATTGTTACCATCGTTACTGTATATATTCACGTGCTATATCTGCTAACAATTGCTACCAATTTACATTTACAATTTGCTAGTATCTTAGTATAAATAGCAGTATCTTGAAATTATGACTTGTTACAACTTGAACACATTCATTTTTTACTTGAATGTGACGTCATTCCCCAGTTCCCAGTTCCCACTTACGAGGGATACTAAAGGCAGGAGATTTGTTTTTGCACCTCCTTTTTGGCAGAAGGCTGCATCCAAACAGCAGGGAGAATATGCTTAGGTTAGGACTATGTGGTGCTGCAGTGCTGTGTGTTTGATCATGTTCCAGATGTGGACATCCCAGAGACCCAAGCAGGCCGTTTTTCCCTCCCCCTCGCCTTTATATAATTTGGGGTGTTAATTACTCACCCAGCACTTGTCTCTGGGGCAAAGCTTTGCACTGAGGGCGAGGGCCAATTATAGCAAAAGGGCCGGCTGAGCAAATCCTGACATCCTGCATGGAGTAAAGCAATAACGTACAGGAGTTATGACTGGTCGGGTGCAATAAAATCTCCGCCTTAATATTTAATGTTGATCCATTATTGATGAAGTGTAAAAAAAAAAAAAGGTCTAAATAAAGGTAAACCCACTTGGTGTGCCTTTGCAGCTATATACGGATTTTTTATTTATTTATTTTTTTTTTTAAAGGAAAATAGATAAAGTAGAGCAATTTGCAAGTGAATTTCCACTGTATGTCATGAACACTATGAAAGATCTTACAAATGCCTCTCGTGAGTGTCTCAATATTCTCTCTCCTACCATCACAATGATCACCGTGGGGAGCAACATCTCGCCTCAGTGCACTCTGACTCCTAACCATAATTATACCTTTCACTTTGTTTGGTGCTGATTGCCATATCTCTGACCTGCTACAGTATCTAAGGCTGTTATTGATATGTTGCTTGTGGCTCAACAAAATAAGGTTATTGATTTAAATTCATAAATTTGGAGCCAGTGTGCGTGTGCGTGTGTGTGTGTGTGTGTGTGTGTGTGTGTGTGTGTGTGTGTGGGTGGGTGTGTGTGTGTGTGTGTGTGTGTGGGTATGGGTGTGTGTGTGTGTGTGTGTGGGTGCGTGTGTTTGTGTGTGCGTGCGTGTGTGTGTCCTTGTCCGTGAGACTTAATTTATCTAATGCACAAATCATAGTCTTGCCTCTCCTCCTGTCAAAGTGTGACAAAAAATAGATGAGAAATTCGATATGCATCTTAAGGTGTATTTACTAGTCGAGTGAATAAATCTGAAACATCTGTTGCATCCAACCATGTACTCATCAAACAGATTATTTTGAAGATGTGTTGTCTTTCTGTTATTCAAAACTGTCACTAACAACTGATAACTTGAGAATGGAATCAGAATGAGAAGACGTCTAATGCTTCTAATGAGTAGCAAAGCTATTGTTTTTCCTCCTTCTATCATTGTCTTTTCTGTGACTAAATGCAGAATATTTCTCTGCACAAAACAACATTTCTGATATTAACAACTGTAGAAACTGCAGGGAAAAAATCAGAATAAGGTGCGAGAAAATATGATTATATGATCCTTATGTACAGACATTTTTTAAAAATATTTTTCATCCAACATTTTTCTTCACGTCTGCTTTTGTGGCTCTCTGTGCAAGCATGCGATGATGATGACCAAAGATTCTGGAGGCAAAGTGCTTTCTAATCAGCTAGCATTACCAGCCATATCTGTTGCGTTTGCCTTAGGTCATTTATTATCTTCACTTTGTTCTTGCAAAACTTGCTTTGCTGGTCGGGTAATTTTGTGTTTTCTTGGCACACAGTGGACAGCGGGGCACTGAGGAGACATAATGTTTTTTTTTTGTCTATTTCTTTTTCTACATTTATTTCCCCTCAGTCATCTCTGGGAGAGGTCTAACTCTCAGGGGCTTTTTCAGATTGACTAATTTTAGCTATTGAGATAATAGCTAGCTCTGCTGCGAATGGTGGCTAATTGCTCTCTCTCTCTCTCTCTCTCTCTCTCTCTCTCTCTCTCTCTCCTTCTTGAACTGGCCAGAGCACACTGTCTTCTTGAAAGCGAGTGACCGCAGTGGCTCTCAGGGGCCCTGGAAGCTCGGAGCACCAGCCCGTGCATGGCTGACCCTGCTCTGACACAGATGTGATGTGACATCACGGCGGCCTGTGCATAGGTCAGGGTTTGCAGCCTGGGTATTATTTTCACAAGGATGCAAAAAGGGCAAGACAGACATTTGCTGTAATTTGTCTGGGGTTGAAAAACTTTGCAAAAAAGTCTTGGGCAGCATACAGTACTTTACACGCTACATAGTAGAGTAGATCTTTACACCTTGCATGCTATTTCCTATTTAACCGTAGTGTTACTGTTTAACCTGATCTATCCAATTACATTTATTGTACTCAAGGGTCTGGAACCAACCAAATTACTATATAGACAACCTATAAAATATACAAACTACATTAAATAGTATATAGTGTAACCAGAGGTGGACACTCCAGGTTCAGACAGTGAAAATCCTGCTAAGTATTTGATCCAACCATTTAGTAAACCAGCTCATCCTAATTAGTAGCCAGATAGATCAGTAGATTCGTCATATCGCCTGTGTTAAAGGGATAGTTCGGATTTTAAGACACGAAGTTGTATGGGTTCCCTGTCAGCAACGTAGTGCATCAGCACTGACTTACCCCCGACAGCGTCCTGTGAGCCGAGATCCAGCCGGTTTTTGATCGTTTTTGATGCCGGACTATTTTCTTCAGCAAGTTTCTGGGGTCACGAAAGTAAAGTGTTTTTCTTCTCAAAACCATATGCGTTCAACAGAGTGATATATTTGCACCACAAAAACGTTGTCCAGCTGTCAGTAGCGCGCAGTGATAGGAATCGCGAAAAATAAGGAAGTGATAACGAGGTTTGAATTTTTCCTGGACAACGTTTTTGTGGTGCAAATATATCACTCTGTTGAACGCATATGGTTTTGAGAAGAAAAACACTTTACTTTCGTGACCCCAGAAACTTGCCGGACTACTTTCTTCAGCATCAAAAACGATCTAAAACCGGCTGGATCTCGGCTCACAGGACGCTGTCGGGGGTAAGTCAGTGCTGATGCACTACGTTGCTGACAGGGAACCCATACAACTTCGTGTCTTAAAATCCGAACTATCCCTTTAAGTGCACAGGTAAAAATGATATCTGGCAGGATTTGTACTTTCTGGAACTGGGATGTCACGTCAGCCTCTGAGTGTAACTCTGAATGCTTTGGGTAGTTCGCAACATAGAGCTATGGAAGAGGAAGGAAGTGTGAACATGGGACATGAAGGATTCCCCATTGGACTCTTTGTGCCGTGATTACAGTCACTCAATGAGAAAACCAAAAGTGTCTCTGCTTCACAGGTATAATTTCACACCTGACACGTTTCACTCTACACTGACAAAACACTGCTGAAGCAATTAAGGTCAACCCATCTATACCTGACTGGGATCGGTACCACAATACGTCTTTACCATTTGTGCTCCCACTGACTGCTTTATTGTCAATCTCAAACCCACATTTTAGCAGCAACCATTTCTCACTTTTATAGTGTGAGCACATGAATAATTTATGATAGAGTCTTTCCATATGATAAGACCTTTAGCACGTATAAAACATATTTGACCTAATCAGAGTATGGATGTGTGGTCTCGACAGGGTCCTTAATTTAATCTAATTTAATACAGTTAAATTGATATAATGTCATTAATCTGCTGTATGTATTGCACATTGATATAAAGGTCATAATCATTATTGGCAAAGTTATGATTAAGAACTTTGCATCGAGGAGGCTGAGAGAGGTGCTAGCTGCTTTAGAGGAAACACAGCAAGGGCTTCCTTTGATGGTAATGTTTGTCTGCGCTACACGTCCTCCCTTTTAGACGGTGGAGCAGAAATGACAGCACGTGTTAATAGCCTGAGCAGGGAAATGAGTGTAATGAGAGAGGGAGAGGGAGATAGACAGAAAGAAAGAAAGAAAGAGAGAGAGAGAGAGGAGAAACAGGGGGCCAGGGGGTGGGAGAGACAGAAAGATCGGAAGCGAGGAGCAGGAGAAAGCATGGTGAGAGAGAGAGAGAAAGAAAGAGACAGAGTTAGAGTACAGTAAGTTCAGAGAATTACCCAGACCTTAAGGAAAAGACCTCTGAAGTGCACAAGATCATCATAATTATAGGCAATTGTAAGTCTGCAATTTAGTGCTCTTTCTTGGTACTTCAAGACAAATGTTTACAAATGAATATGGAAAATGCTAGTTTTATTCCAACTCATTTCACTCTCCATTGAAATGCAATATGTGTCATATGCAATTAACCTTGATCCTTCTGACACAATGTATCCTACAGTATGTGAGTAGGCATATCCATGAAAAGATTCATGGAGCACAAAAGACAAAAGCATGCAATGCATGTAAAAAGAAGCCTGATATGTCTTTAAAATGGCACATGTAGACTAACACAATCCTTGGCAGTGAAGCTAAAATGCTTATCTGCCCACCACAAGCTCTGTAACACAGCAGAGCTAATGTCCACCGCAAATGAATAGCCTACAGATAGTGCGTGAGAGACACAGGATTGAATCATGGATGAATGAATCACTTACAAAGCAACATCATGCTCAGCAAATGGCCTCTGTGCTTGCATTGCAAGAATCACTGTGTTACTTTGCAGGCTCTTCAATTGATTTGTCATTTCTTCATTTTCTATTTAAATCACAAGCAACGGGAGGGATTCTGGCTGTGATACTTCGATGAGCAATTATTCATTTAGCCCTCGACGTCTGTCCCGGGGTGACCCGCAGTGCAGCAGAAATGTTTCTGGTGTGAACAGAGACCGTGACCTCGGCTCGCTTGTCTCACGCTACAGGAGTTGACCTACCGTGCCAAGGTGGGGTCAGTGAGCGTCAGTCCTATCCCACGTGCATACACTCATGGTGCCATCGTACATCTGCCTTTTTTCGGTCCTGTTGTGTCCTGTTGACATGACAAGGCCCCTTGCGTGAACTCCGGCGAGGATCCAGCGTGAACTCGAAACACGACCGGAGCTTGTCACCCGGCCCGGGGAGATCTCCACACACACAGGTGGCGCCGACTGATCAAAGTTGATGACGCACGCTCAGCATCCTGTGAGATTCTTACAGGGGAAACGTCTGTGTTGCCTCACAATACCCCCATAAAAAATGAATGCAAACCACATGTTATTCTCCATGATGAATATTATTTGGTGGCCTTGTAACCCTCACGAACGAATTCACACGGACTGGAAGTAAACCGCACTTTCTCTGCACAGCATACCATTCTGAGGTACGTTATGTCAACATGTTTGTTTAGCATTCATTAGCATTATACTGCACTGATCTGCAGATGAAAGTCTCTATTCCCCTGCATGTCACATTTAACATACCGGTAATAAGGAGTTTACTGATCTTGCGACCTGTTACACGATCATGCTCTATGCATAAAACGTTTGGCCATTTGGATGTCTTTCATTCCCTGATGGACCCATCAGCTGCTTAGGCTGGATAGACAGAATATGCAGCATAAAAATGATGGGGTATTCAGTGTCTGTTAAATGCTGGTAGTCATGATGATGGACTTGATCTGGTCAGATGATCTTAGCATCCAAGTAAATATTACTGTGCATTGCATTGCCCACCAAGTGTTTGAGAACCAACGTTTATTGGATGCATAACCCCCCCCCCCCCAAAAAAAAATAAATAAATAAAAAAAAATAACACATCTCTGCTCAGATAGGGATAACACAGTTTGTGTTGTTTCCAACACCTTGTTATTTGTTACACAACGTATGTTGAAAATAACACGACTTGTGTTGTAACACATCTCTGTGTCAGATAGGGACAACACAGTTAGTGTTAGTGTTTCCAACACATTGGTTTTGAGAGTGTAGCTTGACTTGAGGCAGTTGTTGCTCGGCTCTCTGCTGTGTGTGCCTACAGGAGTGGTAGCCAGGTGTGGAGGGAAGTGCACAGTCAGCTATGGACCCGGGTGCCTGCAACCGCTAATCCCAAACATATGCTGTCTATCCTGGCTAAGCAGCCGATAGGTTCATCAGGGATTGAAAGGCATCCAAATGGCCAAACGTTTTATGCGTAGAGCACTGTGACAGTGTAACAGGTCGCAAGATCAGCGGTAAGCTCCTTCTGTTAAATATTAACACATTCGGTATGTATTGGTCCCAGGGTTTTCTTTCTCCTACAGGGAGGTTTAAAAAAAAAAAAAAAGATTTCATGCCAAGACTGTGAAGTTCATTTAAACATCCTTTAATCTGTCCCTTGCCTATTTTGTGTTTGACCATCAAAAGTTTTGGCTGACATTTTATTAAATGGAATACATCTCTCTGCAAAACAAATTTGCATGAGGGAGTTGCCTATGCTGCTCAGTGTTTCCGATGAGAGATAAAATCAACATGCTTTCTTCAGAGTGAAGAACAGGCCTTTTAACTGCTGTGTAAATTTATACAGGGAACACCTATCAAGCTATTACAACATAATGGATAATGAACGTCAATGGGGGAGCAGTGAAAGTTGAAAACCAGATCCTTTATCAGTGCTCAAAAATGAAGGAACGATTCACCCCACTGTCTCCACATCCAGGGAGCGTATACGTCTCCACATCCGGGGAGCGTATACTACTCACCATTATGTAACGGTTCATTACAGCCGTCATCAATGGCAGGAGGTTAAATAGGGCATCTCTGGTGACCCCTTGACTGGGAGGGCAGGGCTTTGTGAGATGGCAGGGATCTCCAGCTCGAAGCTGACGTGGGGGACTGTGAGCTCAGAGTCAGGCAAGGTCAGGAAGCCCTTCTGGGGACGCGGCAGAGCAGAGCGGGGAACACTGGACGATGACGGGGCACCACTGGGGGGGGTGGGTGGGGGTGGTGGTGGTGGTTGGGTGAGTGTATCAGGACAGGGTGTTACATGGCAGTGTGTGTGTGTGTGAGGGGGGGGGGGGGGGTCCTTCATGACTTTGGTAGGTGATGCAAGACAACTAATTTATGTTTCGAATGAATAACATAGACAACATTTATTTGACTTGTATGGCTTAGTTCTCTCACTGGGAGGATAATATCACAGACATCTTTGGTGAGTTACAAGGCACTAAACCTGAGAACAGTGAGGGTATGATCAAATTATTTTCCCTGGGTCTTACAAAATTGGTTGAGACTGGGGTTGATATTGAAAGGTCAATGATTGGACCCTGCTGAGCTCTACGATTCTTTCACTGTTTTCTTTGGCAATAAATATGTCATTACTGAGATGAATCAAATATTGCTTTCATGCAATGACGCTTGTTTCGTGACCTTGACTGGAGTCTCAGCACTCACTTGTGCCCTGATTAAGCCTCTCTGTATTGGTCCAATACTATTTCAGGGGCCTTCACTCGTCCAACAAAAGCAATGTAATTGGTCTGCTGTTCCGTTGTCAAGGTGAAGTGGGTATTGTCTTCCACTTCAGTGGTCTTGGAGGAAGTCTAAACATCGTTAAAGTTCTGTTGCTCAGCATAAAGGCTATTGGTCTGACACGTCCGGCTGCATGTTCAGTCAGAGGCCATTACAGTCACTATGAAATATAAATGGGCCTGAAACATTAGATATGCAAGGGCAGGAGATCATGGAGAATCTCCCTCTATAACACAAACCAAAGTGCAACATTTATGTTTGCTAGTGACTGTTGTTAATATTCAGGAGTTGTAGTCTACCAGTCTCCTCCTTTGAGTTGTCACTCTGTGACAACTTTATTGACAGTATATATATGAGTGCTTAAACTTGCAGGAGAGGAGTGCAGGAATGAAGATGTCAGTGTTCTCTTTATGTGTTATTGTGTCATGGATTCACTGCATGCATGTGAGGATATGCAGTACAGACTGTGTCAACACATTTCCTTGCAAAAGAATAATAAATACTCTCATCTACCGTAAAAATAAAAAAACAACCAAATGTTGTGTTGACTCAGGAGTCATGCCTTATCATTAGAAAAGAGGTCAGGAGACATTTTCGGCTGGCGCTTTCAGCGGCGTCAAGTGATGTCTGCCGTAAGATAATGTCATGTTTGACATTACTCTTTTATGTGACTCTAGTTGCCCTTTACATTCAAGATGTTTGATTGGCAGCCACCCAGAGCTGTTAAATACAAGCACAGGAAAGTGAATGGCGACAGTCTCTGCAATAATTACCGTTCTCAGGAGACATTAAAAGTACTGGTAATTTACGAGACAAATAAGACCAGAATTGCCTCTCACTAACTACAGTATCTGACAAGCAATTAAGCCGGAGTCATATCATTATAAATTGTCTTTTTTCCCCCCCTAACCAAACCTGCATATATGGAACCTAATGCATACCCACTTAGCTATAATTTGGCTTGGGTGAATGCAGTCCATTATTTATGTGTTATGCATGTATTTATGTACAGTACTGTATGTGTTATGAATGTACATATATTCTTTGTATTCCTTTTTATCATTAGAACACTGTCATCTTACAGCCAAGTCATTTATATTAACAAGGACAGAATTTCAGACCATAATGAGGGCATGCAGCTATACATTTCTTTATGAATTAATTTGAAATCGAATTGGACAGTGCAATTGAATTGAAACAAATGTGGCTCATATCTAACTATTACAAGCATTCTCCTCTCTCTCTCTCTCTTAATTAATTAATTAATGAATTCAATTCCTCGTTTGATGTCAGGGTGTTTATTCATGTACGTGACAACTGCATTCCATTCCTTTTTATACCTTTCATTCTTTTTCCGACTTGATTCAAAGCATCCCCTTTTTCACACGCCCGGATGGCAACACTATGACAACCGTGACACCCTCTGTGCGATGAACAATGCGATGCAAACATTTCAGCAGACAAGTTTTCAACGTGATGCTTGACAGATAAGGACAGATCATTAAACCGATCAGGTCGGCTTGAAACAAAGCCCTTCACAGAATGCTATGGTTTGATGCTAATAGTGGAAAAATACAGAGGCTTTTGACTTTCCTACAGTATTTGAGGAAGACACACGGCGTACGGGATGTTTTAAAATAGATCATATACAACGGGACTCGCTGATTGAAACTGCATCAGTAATGTGGAAATGAGAGTTCTCATATGCTTGGCAGCATACCTCACAGTTGTTGAGTTGACAGTTTTTAATGCAAAACTATTTTTTAAATACAAGAAACTGACTGCAACGGAAGTCAGAGGGGGTGGGGGTTGTGTGTGTGTGTGTGTGTGTGTGTGTGTGTGTGTCTGTGTCTGTGTGTCTGTGTGTGAGAAAGAGAGAGTGTGTGCGTATGTGAAGGAGAGAGATGTGTGTATGTGTGTGTTTGTGCATGGATGTGCTCTATTTTGTTCCGTGTCTTAGAAGTTGCCATCAGTACAGTGACAGTTCCAACACCACAAAGCAACTTTGCAGCGATACTCAGCAATGGAAGGTCACACACGCATGGCATCCTTTCAAAAGTATTGCATATAAAAGCATGTATTATCCTGGCAGATTCTTCTGACCTTTTTGACAGTATAAGGTAAACAACTCATAGATTCCACATCAGTGTCAGAGCAAAGTGCAAAATCTTAAGTGTAATTGCAAGTAATTTAATAACTACACACACAACATCAATTAGTTAATGTAATACTATATACAGTAGATAGATAGATACTTTATTGATCCATTGATACACATCATGGGTCAGCTCAATACTCCCAAACACAACTCAAGTGACTTTACCCTTGATAAGGTAAGGGCCCATGGTATATTAGGGATTATGGACAACACTGCATTCAGGTAGCAGAAATTAATGTTGGTTACACTCAAACATTTCAATGTATAGGACAAATAGCCATTACTAGTCCTAAATTGATGTATGCAATAGCCAAAGCCCAGTCGTTATTCTCATCTCTCTCGATGCCAAGATAGCATATACCAGGATTCTGTTGAGCCTTAGCCTTGTAAAATCCTTATTTCAAATGTACTGTAACAGCAAAAAGGCATCTATGTTGTATGTTAAAATGTTACTATGCTCTGAGATTGCTAATTGGTTCTTTCTGTTACAGTGGACTGCTCATTTAGACTACAATGATTTTGGCAAATTGATATACTGTACATGTGTAATATGTTCAAAAACTAGAACTATAGTACTTCATAGGTGTTCTTTTAGGACCAGATGTCAATAAAGTTAATTAACATCTGGTCGTAGAGATGTGGAAAAAAGCAAGAAGTTGTGTTAATTTTAGCACACCACTGTATGTGGCCGATGAACACAAAATGCACTTAAATTCACACCCATTCTTCTTTGTTGAATTGCTCAGTACTACCGTTGCCAGACTTGTGAATTAAAACAATTCATAGTTAATAAAACGTTGATGTCGGCACATATGTTTTGGTGAATTGCTAAACCATAGAGTACACCATCATTATTCTTAGATTTCAGAGTACAGACAAACCCATCTACACAAATATAAATAGACACATCTACTGGCATGCTTCCTGCGACACCTCATGTGACGCAAATGGTTTATCTTTGACATAAAGGCAGACACACAGAAAGACATATGCTAGAATTATCACATCATATTTTCCACATATGGATGGTACAGACTTGGAAAAAACAAGATACAGCAGGTAGAGATGTCCATTACAATGACTAAGACAAGAGCTTAAAAGTAATGATAATAAAATGACAGCGAAAATAACCCAGGCCTCACAGTTAAAGAATTACTGTACTATTACTGTACTATACTGTACCACCACTCTCACTTGCCATAATACTTTTTATACAACAGTTCTACTTACAACTAATCAAGTTTAATGGATGTTTAAAGGATGTTTTCTATTGTTCTATGTTTTTTTTGCTTGTTCATTCTCCACCCCAAAAACATGTTCCAATCAATAGACTTGGCGTCTACTATTGCCTATGTCACATGATCACATCACAGCCAAGTTCAGCGAGAGTTAGAAATCTTTATTTGTTTTTCACAATATTTCAATGTATGTACATTTACATGAGTAGGCGTGTGTGTGTGTGTGTGTGTGTGTGTGTCTCTCTGTGTGTGTGTGTGTGTGTGTGTGTTTGTGTTATCATGTCATGTTGTATTATTCATATTCCCTTAATTATGACAGCGGAGTCGTTCCCTCATCAAGAGGGAGCTTATGGAATCTTCTTACGAGCACAAGGTTCAGCATTAAGATTAAAAAGTGACGCAATAACGCAACGTTTTTCCATCCAAATGTAGGTTGTGTGAGTAAGCATTCTTTGGGAAGATAGCACTGACATAATATTGACTTAATCAGATTATGAATCTCGTTGTTGCCTGCAGAGCTGACATAGAGTATGTTTCTAAACTGAATCTATATATTCAGGAACATCAGGAAACCAATTCCCATGGTCCTCGTTCAAAGACATAATAACCAAAAAAAAAAATAAAGCCAATGACGCTGTTTTGCCTTCTAAGACATTCCTTTACTGTATTTTGGTTTCTTCTCAACTTCGCCTACAGACACCCATACATATGGAACTGGAAGCAGCTGCACTTGAAGATAATTTGTGAGAACTGTGAGTGTTCCCATGTTCAATGTTTGTTTTTTTTCTCATTAAATCTGGGTTAGATATCCAGGAGCCTGGGGTTTTTTCATGTATTATTTATACAGTAGACATGTCTGTTCGACTTCAGTCAGTCTTTTTGATCTTCTTTCATATGGGATGTTCAATATTTATCAATGTGGAGCCATAACATTGCTTAGATTATTTTTGCCGAATACATTATCGTAAGGATCTTTATCATTGCTACTAACAGTAGAGAATGCTACTGTATAATTGCACTTGATGTCATGGAGGAACCACTTCATGTGATGTAAATATGAAAGCATACAATGTCAATATGCATCAATTTATCAGCTAATGATTTATACCTTTAGGGCACTGTATTGATTTGAATGTGTTGTAAGGTATACGTGATGTAATCTTTCTACTGTCTGATTATGATTGTGTAAAAGGTCACAAAGGGTGGATTTTGAAAGCTTATCCCCTGTTTGACCCCACTGAATCAGCATGTATAAGTGGCTATGCCTGCCCTTGCTGCTTTTTGCATCAGTTATGTTTCTGGCTTTTTTTTTACAGAATTTCAGTGTATCATAGACAAGTGTATTTTTAGTGTAATAAAAGGGGACCTTAATACCACTTTGAGGGTTTTTGCAACTCAGTCTCACCACCCAACCCTTTGAGCTTGCATTATTTTCAAACGCACGGCGCAGAGTTGATTATCCCTTACGTATTAGCGTACTTACCCTAAAACTAACTCTGACATTGGCCGGGTTTCCCAGATTCGTTAAGAAGCTCTTAAGTGCTAAGAACTTCTTAGGAGCATTCTTAGAATGTTCTTAGAGCACTCCTAAGAAGTTCTTAGCACTTAAGAGCTTCTTAACAAATCTGGGAAACCCGGCCATTAACCGTAACAAGCTGAACAAAAGGTACCTTTTTACCATTAACATCCAGGAATGTGAAATCAATTGCTTGGACATATAGATCTAAAATATCCCCTGTTGACAAAAACAGCTTGACCAACTTAAAGTGGTTTACTGGTTGACCAACTTAACCAGCTTGTTTGACCACCTGCTAGACATCAGCTTGCTTTGCTTGTTGTACCACATCAAGGTAGTCACTTTAGCTGGTGTTGCTGGTCTACTTTCCTGTTTTAACTGGCCATGCTAGCTTATGCCGGTCATAGCAAACCAGCATGGCCATCTTACACCTGTCAAGCTTGGCAGGCTGATCACCAGCATTACCACTTACAATTATGGGGCAGCCGTGGCCTACTGGTTAGGGTTTCGGGCTTGTGACCGGAGGGTTGCCGGTTCGACCACTTACCAGTCCACGGCTGAAGTGCCCTAGAGCAAGGCACCTAACCCCTCACTGCAGCTCACTGCTCTGGGTTAATATGTGATTCACTTCACTGTGTGCTGTGTGTGTTCACTAATTTGGATAAATTGGGTTAAATGCAGAGAAACGAGGGATCAAAAAAGTATATATTCTATTCTATTCTACCATCTTAAGCCAGCTGTATTCCACACAGGCTGGTCACGCCGGCATGACCAGCTTCCTCAGATGGTCACGCCAGCATGTCCAAGCAAGAACGGGAAGAAAATCAGCAAAGACCAGCTAAAACCAGCTAGCGGTGGTCATAAATAGCTACCAGCATTACCTTTTTTTTTTCAAGGAGCTATCCTTGCATGTCCATACATGTATCTATTTATGTTGAGCTATGGCAGATGGAACTAAGGCTAGAAAGATCCATATCTACTGGACATTCCATTAGAAATATTGTTTTCTCTATAAACATGCAACAATTGTGAGCAGTAAGTCTCACATGAATATCTGAAGCTTTTCTCTGAACATCTCTGAACAAGCTGCAGACATGTCAGCTGTAACTGCCACACTGTTTCAGAATCGTCTACACATATGGTGGTACATATGTTATACTTCGCTCTTAATAGAAATCTGTCTTCATCACAGTTAGCATTGTCTCAATCTTTCAATTAGCCCAAATTACAACTAGGCACTATGCAATCCCTGTCACTCAAAAGCTTTATTTTTGATATTGGGAACACCTTGAGCTCTTTCTTCATGCAATAGTCTTTTCTAAAAATGGGAAGGAGAAAGGAGAACATTTATTATAATCTCCTATTGTGACTTTCTCAAAAGTTCTAAAAGCATATGCATAACAAGCTTTCTGTCAGAGATTAGGCTATCTTCCCAGAAGTTTCTGAAGAACTACAGCATCAGAATGCTTTGGTAGCAGTTTATAGCCAAACATTCTGTATATTTTTAATTTTAAGATTTAATTTAGTGCCAAAACAGTTCTTTTGCAGCTGAATATACTCCCATTATCTTCGAAGTGGCTCATATAAAGTTTTTCTTCTGGGTGATGTGGGGTAATAGGATGCAGCCATTCCTATTACCAGAACAATTAGGCTCTGAGTGTCTTCTGCTGCTGCTCAGTGGAGGGTGGATAGGCAGATGTCTCCCATGATTGTAGACACTCGGCGCTTGGTGCACAGTGTGGCACGGCGTGGCACGGCGTGGCACGGCGTGGCATGGCGCGGCATGGCGCGGCGCTGACAACGCACCTTCGTTTCTGCTCGACTCCAGCTCTCTCTCCGAGCTCCGGGCTCCTGCTGCCGCGACATACGGGCCGGCGCCGACACCCGGGAGCCGCGGCCCCCCTGCGGGGCGAGATGTGACTCCCCGCCGAGCGCTCGTGAGGGGCTCATCTGACCCCTCGTTACCACGCAACCCTGACTGCATATTGAGCTGATCACCAAGGAGGTGATAGTTGTCTCACCCCCTCATCCAACCTCCACACCCCTTGCACCCCCCTCCACCAGCGCACCCCCCCTGTCATGCCCCTTGTGCCCAGCCTGACAACTCCCATGTGTTGGCACACAGGGCGTGTGTGTGTGTGTGTGTGTGTGTGTAGCTCTGAAGAGATGGGGGGGGGGGCATTCACAAACTATGCTAATGCAGGCACTGCAAGGATGATTAGTCTGATGTCATCGGCAAATGGAGGACACTTTCTCATTAATCACGCTCGGGGCACTCAAGAACAACGCAATCTGGCGGCTCTAGTCTTCCTTAATGAGAGCAGGTGAGACGCTTAGGCCAGATTAATTTCCAGGAATACAGTAATCATGCGAGTCATGGGCATCCTTGGCTGGATTAATGTCACATGCATATTACAACCGCCCAGTTTTTTTTTCCGAGACTGATTAAGTGATTTTCAGTGGATTTTTGTGGATGCAACTCTATATTAAGTAATAACTCCCAGTAGAATATCACAGCACAAACACCCTCCCTCTCCCTTGTGACATACAAAAACATGCAACAAGATGTCTGGCTCAAGATGACTGGCTCTGTAAAAGAGCTTTTACACCATCTTGATGCAAAATAGGACCATGATGCAGGAATTATGATAGCATCCATCTACAGTATCTATCAATCTATCTATCTATCTATCTATCTGTCTGTCTGTCTGTCTGTCTGTCTGTCTGTCTGTCTGTCTGTCTGTCTGTCTGTCTGTCTGTCCGTCTGTCTGTCTAAAGTAATTTTCAAAGAAACCTAGACTTGCTAAACCCACGGCTTTCCCTTGAGGGCATAGCCGGTGTCTCTTCTAGCTGCGATGCACAGCGTTACATGATTCAAAAGAGGTTAGTGTTGGGCGCTTCCTGTGGAACTGCTTTTTTCAGCAGGCAAAAACTGCTAATACAGAAGTGTCTCGCACTTTCTGCTTTTTTGTGTAACTATAGGTACTAACTATGGGTGTGAGTGTCACTGAACTCTCAAGTCTGATGGTCTACAAATGGCCTGCTCTGACCTGTGAAAAGGGTAAAGGGTTCTCTAACACTTCTTTATACAACAAGTAAAGTAAGTACTTTATACAACAAGTTAACTTGAGGAAAATAAGCCTCACATTCTTACATCTATTCTTACATCTCTCTCTCTCTCTCTCTCTCTCTCTCTCTCTCTCTCTCTCTCTCTCTCTCTTTACATATCCCACACATACATACAAACAGATTGATACTATATGCACAGACAGAGATAGGGGATTGTCTATGAGTGCCTACACACATAGTTGTTATTACACACATGTAGTTGCATGCATGACAAGATTTAGCCAGCCTCGCTCTCAGGAAACTAATAAGTAATATCCTCTTCCTGGAGCTCACAGGGATGAAGGCTGACTGGCTGGATTTACAATCGAACCTAATTAAGCCCAATGTACAACAGGCAGTGTCTATTCAGGTCAGTGCCGTTGACTTTTTTAGGCTTGTGTTCTTGGCGAGCCTTATCAAATAAGTGCTGGAGTCACTAAACCGTGTCACAGCTTAACAATGGTGCCATAAATAAATTTCATTCTTCCCCGTGTTTGATAATGCAGCATCAATTTATTTCCAGGAGTTGTCCTGTAATGGGCTGATCGCATATTCTATTGGGATTCAGATGTCGCTTGTAAGGTCCCATAAATAAACAAATATTTAAACATTTGACCCACCAATCTTCTCATTTAAATGCTGTTTTGAATGTGTGATGGCACAGCATTTAACTTGCACATAGAGGTCCCCTAGATTTAAAATAGTTCCGCTAACTCCAAGGATTTTACGTGCCGTCCCGCTGTAATCATAATAGCAACGGCTTTTACATCATAGATAAATCAATATCAAACGAGAGGCGGCGCAGTCATAACAACTGAAAACAGCTGTGATTTGCTCATAGGAAGAAGGCCTCCGACTGAGACACCAGACCCACACAGTGTCAAGTGGGGTATAGCTGTGACTTCACTGCTCAAGCTGCATTTTTAATAAGAGGAAGTCATTCCAGAGAACACCCTGTGCTGCTGCTGCGGCTGCTGATGCTCCTTCTTTGACTTTGCCAGCCATAATAGTTTTGTCAGGTTAACATTATTCTGCATGAAAAAAACACCCTGCATGTTCAGTTTCTAAAACAGGACGTTCATGGTAAATTGATGTATGTCATGCAGATTTGAAAATAGAAATGTAACAAGTTTGACAAGTTATGGTAGCAATAATCATTCATTTTACAGTCCCCATAATTGCCTAGCATTTACTCAGTGAATACATGTAAACTTACTATATAACTGGGTGATTACCAAAGGTAACATGTTAAATACAGATGAACTGCATTTGAAATACTTAGAAACACCTCAACTACAGGTATCAATACATTTTAGACCATTATTGGGTCATTACTAGCCTACATGTAGTACTGTAGGCTATGTAGATGGATAGAAACAGAGAGACAAGTGAAGAAATTTGTGGGAAAGGAATGGTTCCTACTAGACTGTAAAAGGAAGGTTGACCATAATGGTCTGGCTAGGGCCTACCAGGGAGAAATATAATTTACTGCATTCAATGGCATTTACCTTGAACGTTATCCTCTTTCCAGTGTTTTTTTTTTTGTTATCCCCATGCAATTTTCAATATTTTATAGGGAATTTAGTTGTTTTCCCTTTATTGATTAATCTACTTTCTATTCCTACCCTCTATTTTGTTCCATATTGATTTTTTTTCCTTTTCATCTGGTCAATTGTATGACATGTGAGCCCTGCTGCAAATAAATGAAGTTCATGGTCCACTAAGAACTAGCATGTGTGGGAATGCGATACGCAATCCATATTAAATCAGCACACTCCTCCCGTAATGTATTCAGCTTTGCTGTGTACTTGGACGACGAATGAATGATAAGGCTAACTTTCTTCTCGACTATCAGCCTTGAACAGAGAGAAGAATGCTTCCCAGCCCTGTCGGCGGCCACTTTAGTGGTCTAATCATTAATGCTCTGTGACTGAGCAAGGCCAAATTGAAATTGCCTCACTAATTGAGGACGGCCTCGTCAAACGCGGCACCCTCTTAGCAACATTGTGTGATGAATAGGCGTAGATGCTGAGGATGTTTCACTAACAGGAAATGAATGTGCAAAGCACAATCTGAGGATGTAAGCAAGATGACCAAAGCAGCAGGCACTTACACCACATTGCTATTTGTGCTGTAGAATTCAACACTCAGGACTGACAAACAATAGCTATGGATTATAGCAGGCTACATAACAAACTCAGGATGTTACGATGGTAAGATGCTAAGGTAGTCTTGCACCAGTAGTTCATCTAAAGCTATAGGTATATGAACTATAATGGAGATCAATTTTTGAAAAACCTTGATAAATGTAAAGACATATGATATTCTAGAATCTAGAATATAAAAGAACTCACAACCCTTTGTCCATTCCAAGACAGGGAGGCCATTTTTTCAGAATGTTCCTGTTCACATAAATATTAACAACTGCTCATTCATTTCAAGAAATCTCTTCATTTCTGTCTATGCAGAAAAAAGGATGTTAATTTATTTTGTCTATTAACTTCCTGAAACAGATATGAATGTTCAAGCTTTGCAACACATAATAGAGTATGGGACTAGTTTCCTTTCCCCTCTCCAAAACCAACGTTCTATTCCTATGATGATGTGATTTTATAGAAATGGGGTCAGATAGAAGTTTATGACGAATTTAAAATGGAAATGCAGATAACCTGCCTTTGTTTATTTCTTGGTTTGTTTGTTTATTTATTTATTTATTTAATTTCAAAGAGACTGTAAGTAAAAGTCATCTCAACCCTGATGATAACGGTATGTACTCCAGAAGCAAATCTGGGATGTCTTTCCATCCTTTTGATGTCTTTTTTTTTGGAAGTGGGGGTGGGGGGTGGGGGGGGGGTGAGCTCTGAGTGAACTGCACTCCACATTCACTCAGCTGCGGTGCCGAGTGTGACAATTGTGCTTCATGTAGCTTGACAGTCATAGGGACGTGATGAAAAGCAGTTTGGGTGATGCTCCATGAGAGGCCATCAGTAAAGTCATCTGATGCACTTGACACGCCTCAGTATGGGAAATCGTATGGCTGTGTGTGTTTCAAAGCAAGAGTACATGACTTAGATGACTTTTGCTACAGTAAATCAGTGCCGTACTGGTCCAGTGTTATCCTCTTTATCTCTCTTCTTGCAACTGAGCTCACAGAATATTTGGGTTCACTTTGAGTTTTGAGAATCATTAAAAGCATGATACAAATATAGACTCAACAGCCTTATGTTTTTCTCATCGAGGTTTTATTTATTGTCAAGACTATCCAGTTGAATCCAATTCATAGAATCAACCGGCAAAATCAGCTTTTTCCCCCTTTTTTTAAGTTCACCACCACAAGCTGTGTTTGTATGTTCATTCATCTTTGTCCCTTTATGTTGATCTGTGGTGTGAGCATGTATAAAAAGAAAACTATGCTTAATTATATTCAACCATGTTTTCACATCAACGCCATAACTGCCTGAAAAAAAAAGATAAAAATTAGGTAATCAAAGTGGGTTTAGGAAATGAGTAATCCTATGCGTCAATGGCAGGCTTTCTCTCTTTCGGCAATAGATGAAAGATTATTCTCACCATTCTCAACTCAAACAAGACAATGTCATCACATTAAGACATTGGCAAGGACAGGGGACCCATTATTGTTATTCCCATGCTGTCAGCCATCGTTCTGTCAAGTCACTAGAGCCATGACAAAACCCCATCCAGTGTGTCATGACCACCGAGTCCTTAGCTGTCTTGCATCATGCACTTATGTAAGATCTACAGCATCACTTTTAAATGAAGACATGTTTTCAGTGGAAAACTCCATGCGTGAAATAAGTGACTATAAAAAGGGACACATTTACATAAAACAGTCATGCATCAGCCACTGTAGGCCTAAAACACCATTACACATGGAAACACCATTACACATGGATTATGAAGATGCCCCAAAGATAATGAACATACAGTAAACACATTTGCCACGGCATGAACTGGAGCAACCTTGTCTTCCAACTATTATTTGGCTGTTAATTTTATGTACCGCATCTGCTAGTCAATGTCAATTTAAATAAGTTAAAATACACATTTTCAGTGCTCCGTGTAAAAAAATCTATTGCGTATCTATTATTGATTCAGGTATCTGGGCAGGCACCCGCATACCAAATTGTTATGCCTGTACCACATTCCACCTCAGTGGACTGCAGACATGTTTCGCCAGCAGCCAACTAAGATTAAACCAGTGGCTGCAAGCTAAAGAACCACATTTCACTTTAGCCGAAGCATGGCTGTTCATTAAAGTAACATAAAGCCACACACTCCTTAGAGCGAGATAAGAGCAATCGATTGTTACCCTGAAGATATATTATTAACCAATCACCACCTACATGTATATGTGAAATGAGAAGCCGAGCTGCTATCTCGTTTAATTAATAACACGTTGTGCATTGCACGGAGCTGAATGATGAGATATCTCCTCTGCTACTGTAGGTTAAAGGTCATGCTACTGGTATGCAGAAATCCCAGTCTCATGTTGTTTAAGCGTATGTCAAATGAAATCCATTAATTAAACACACAGACATACCATAATAGTACAGACTGATATTTGATTTTAGACAGCAACTGAGGTTAGTTTACAAATGGGAAAATTTTGAATCCCAACAGAAGCAGAAGAAAAGTGTAGAACTGGCATGGGCTATGATTTGGAAAATTTGGCATGATTCAAGCTGTGTAGTCACAGGAGGATGTGTTGCAGCAGGGGGAGGGCTGTGCTTGGAGAACAACACAAACATGGCTTCCTAGTGATTAATTGCACAATTAGCACCCCTAACAGGTCCTCAAAAAACACACCCATGGCTCTGCCGGTGAGATAACATGTGTAGAACAAACCGAATGTGACCCCGCCATTAGAGAGCCACTTTTGACTGTCTAATCTCTGTCCCTTCGAGTCAACGCAGTGCACTGCACACAATGTCAAGTCCCGAATTGGGGGTTGCAGTTTATCCCAAATCTCGACAGTCCAAAGTGTTTAAGCGAGCCCATGAAAGGTGAAGAGTGAAAGAGCAATTTACTGGCCGGGGAAATAGTGCCGGCGTGTTGGCCTGTTTCTACTTTCTTCAGAGAGAAGTGGTAATATACTAAAACATGGATTAATAAAAAAAAAAGATTGCCTAAGTTTCCAAATGGGTAGAGTTATACAACGGAATTAAATAAAGATATAGCAGCTCTCGCTCTCAGCTAAGCTTGTGCGTCAATATTTCTCCATGGTAACCGTGGACTTCAGAGTTCTCCCACTCCTGATCATTTAAAAAAATGTATTGGCATCTTAGTCCTTTTAGTAATGAGAAAACAAGTTGTCCACCTCCATAATACCCTTAGCTCACCTCCATTTAACACCCTTAAAATAGCTGTCACTCTGGATGCCATGAAGAAGCAGAAAAAAAACAGAGTGACTCGTATCAAAAGGTCTGCCTGATATAAGGTGCGGAGGGGAGAGAGGCCATTTCTCAAAATGGAGCACGGTGCACATGTAGGCTGCAGGAATAATACTTAGGGCTGTGAAAAGAGTTTTCTTGAGGAGTCAACAATTTCCGACAGCTCTGACTTACCCTGTCTGCATGAACCCCAGCCGAAGTCAAAGCGCCCTTTTAGTAAAATGCAATCCTAAAAGGCTTATAAAAGACTGAAGTGCAAAATGAGGTCTGAGAGGGTTGAATTCTCTATTGCACCAAAAAACCCACATGGTCTTTTGTCACAGACTGTGGGAACATTGTCTCCATTTTACTTGACTGCGAGTATAAATCCAAACTGTGCACTCATGCACATCCCATCATTGTCCTGGTCTAGCTGTCAGAACAGGTACTGGAGAGTGTACAGTACACATATACATGCAGTTTTCTTGCAGTTGCTGTTGTTTTTTCTCCATGTGAGATTTCTGCATCTCTGTTATCTACACTGACAGAGATTTAGTGTCTAACTGCACCTCTAAGTGCAGTTTAACACAATAGCAATCAGTGAAAAACAACACTTTGATACTTATATACTGTAAGCCCTGTCTAACCCCATGTGTCATGTGTATATTTGAGCTATGAGTTCTCACTCTCCATCAGAACTTGGTGTTGTGAAATACACTGGAAATGAATGTTGGATTACTGTACAGACATTGTATACAATGTATTATTTATCAGCTACAGGTACACTGGTTCTCACCTGGTCAGACTTACTAAATTTCCCAACATTTTTGGAGGAACTAGGCCATGAGTTTCTCCTTCAGGTTTGTTGATCTTAAAAGTTTCTTCTCAGGTTTGTTGATGATGCCGTGAGCGCAGCGATGTCTCTTTTCATGCCAAAGTACTATATGAAGGAATCTGTCGCGGCATAACTGTCCGGTCAGTCAGTGACTTGGACGGGTGCTTTTGTTTGCTGTTGTTGGCCTGGGTTGTGCCTAGCTGGCACTGTTTGGGTGGCGCCAGGCCAGTGGCTACGTGGCCCAAAACACATAAACCACCCTGAACGAGTGGGGGGATGTTTCTCACTGGCTTCCATTGTACAGAGCAGATGCCAGACAAACAGTTACTGACCTGCTCACTCAACGCTTCCATCAATACTACTCACCCTAACGTTGCGTGGTGATCACCGCGGTTCATATGGTGGGGATGTGAGCAGATTCTAGTGTTTTATTATTGAGAGCCACCTGTGTTTCAAAGTAAAAAAAAAATAAAAAATACTCGGTGCATGATGAATCATGGCAAACAGTCACATGTTGATGTGTTGGTTGTTTCTGTACATTCCATGGGCAGCGTTTGTGGGTCTCATTTGAGCTCTGACGAATGCATTTATTTATGTATTTATTTATGGACGTTTTTTATTTATGTATTATGAACATATGCCACTAAATAAGGCCTAGATGCTCAAGCTCAGTGCTCAGTAATATTGCCTCAACACTTTCAGCTGATATAACGGGAATGCTGTCCCGCGTCCAGGCAAACATGAACAAGTTCCTCTGGTGACGACGACTCTGGGTTTGGGCTGGCCAGCCACAATTCCCTCTGCGCTGGCGATTACTGAGTGGCGAGTCCAGAGTGTTAGCAATCAGGCCCAGGCTGAGCCCTTATCACAGATGGAGACCAAGCTGCGACACAGCTGCTTCGACAAGATGGATCTCTCAGCTTGCTCCCCCGGGGCAAAGGAATCTTATTGGACTGCTCCGAGGGGGCTCAGCAAACCCATTTCGGAATGCTTGCGGTGTGTCAACTCTCACGTGATTCGATCACCAATATAAATAGTGGCCGGTTCATATTAGTTCTCCTAACCACACGGTCCTGAAGAAAGTCAATTCTATTGGTGCCATGGAGGGGGCAGGTGCAGAGGAAAAGGGATCCTGTAAAGAGAGTTGACGATCCAGCCAGGGCCTGGCCATGAATTTAAAGATGTTTAGTGACTCGGCATTGGATTTTCTTTGTGTTAATGGCATGGGGAATGAGTGTAGGCAAGAACTGAATTTGAGTCAGTGGGATCAGCTGCTAACCAAAGAGCCAAGCATTCTCCTCCAGACAGTGCCACCGCCTCTTTTTCACCTAAACTCGTCGATCATTTTATGCTGAGTCGAGGGACTCTGTAAGACTAGGCCAACATTTCATATGACATGGAAAAAGAAACATCTCTTTCACCCACCTTTGACTGTCAGTGCTGGGTTCATTCAAATTTTAGTAGGAACTCTTCAGCTGAAGCCACAAAGGTGTGAATACTTTATGAAAATATAATGTCAGATGCCCTCTAATATCTTATTTCCATAATAGCTTACTTCCAATGCCATAATAGTGCACTGTCATTTCTTCATTTGTATTGGTGTCTGTGAAATAGTGTGTAATTGCAGCAATTGCATTGCAATTTTAGGGAGAGTAATGGCTAGTTTCTTACAAAGCACTGTTAGACCTAATGAGTATTATGAGGTAGGTTTCAAGTTCATTGTTGCCATTAGGAGACCACAAGGTAACCATTGTTCAGTGTCAGCATTGTGTTGTGTTGGAGGGCATTGCACATTTAATATAAATCCTCTGGATCTGTGTAATGTTTTCAGTATGTGTGATAAACCATATTTAGCCATGTAATGGGAATATGGGATGGTGTTTGTATGTTTCCAAATATTCAACTGTAACTAATCATCAAATCATCACAAATAAAATAACGTATAAATAAATATGTTTTGGAAATGGTAGTAAACTTAAACACTAGTATTACTGACAAAACAAGAATGATTCATTTTTTGGTTTACAGCTAGTTCACATTAAAACAGAAAACCAGATCACATGCACAGAATAACTATGAACCTTTGACATGAAGAGTATCAGTTTTTCAACAGAACTGTGAAATATCAGCTCTCCAACCCTATTTTCTTCATGTCCTCACAAATATAGAAGCATATGTTTTGGACAAGAAACATCCTTTTGCCCTGAAGCCTTTCTAAATGCAGTTTCCCCAACCAGCTCAAGACAGGGGCCAGCACTCCAGACAACCATATAATTTTCAACACTCAGCCATTTCTGCCCTCATGAATATAAATTTGCCTCACATTGCCCAGAATGCACAGTTCTAAATCACGGGGTGATTTGGTGATATGTAAATGCATTAAGCAAGGATTTAATCAGTGTTTCGAGTTGTGTATGTGGTCCTAACTAATGGCGGAGTTATTTATGTGTGGGTTCTTTATTTAATTATTTACCTGTTGTTTGTTTGTGTTGCATATACTATATAGTTTTCTGTTGATGAGTTGGAATTTACTGTAAATGTAGGATAATTTCAATGATGTATAGACTCAGTTGTGCTTCGTAAGTGAGAATTTCTGTTACAAATCTTTCTCTGACACATAATGCATTTCTGGTCAGCCATAACAAATTATTAATCACCAGATCATTATCATTTATATCCTCAGATATCATCATCTTCTTCTGGACAGAAGGTAACTATAATCAGATGTTGTGATCTTGACGTAAGAAATTAAGCAGGATGCATTTGAGGGGATCCGTCACCTTCTGAAGGGGCTTGCTTAAAATAAGGCTTCGGCAGTGACCAGAGAGGCTTCAGGAATAACAGCTGTGCTACAAATGATTGAGTTAAAAGGAAAGTTCCACTAGAGGGTGCCTTATTATTAAGCACTTCAGTAAGCCATCTAAGATACTTTGTACTTCTCAAGTCTCTTTGACCATCACAACCCCAATATCAGTTACATCTTCCAATAATGGTGCGCTCACACACCCATCACATTAGACATTTGAAATAGATCTTGAAAGAACAGAAATAAATAAAAGAGAGATAAAGATAATACAAGCCCCTATAAAAGCCCAGAATCAGCTCTATAGTAATAACATAACATAACAAAATGTGAATGCATTGTAAGTGCATGCTGCTCAGTATGCTAAGAGTGGCATCTTAACCCAGAGGCCAGACATTGGCAATGACTTTATGTCAGCGCGACGTAAAAATTCACACCACGCCATGCCACGCCACGCCGTGCACACCATTCCAGGCCAGGCCAGCGCGATTATGCTAATGTTTAGCTGCGGCTGATTATGGAAATGGCTGTAGCACAGCGGCGGAACCTTTGCCCATTTCCTTGAGGGTTGATGGTTAGGTCAGTTTCTCCTCAGCTGGGTCTCGACAAAGATGCCCGTTGTCCACTCCCTCCCTTCCTCCACTGCCGTCCCCAAACACACACACACACACACACACACACACACACACACAAAAACGCACACGCACACACACACTTGCACACACACGCACACACACACACACCAACTCTGCCTCAGAGTCCTCCCTCATGTTGATGTGTGATGCATGAGTTTATAAATAGCCTGGCTTTCACTTTGGCTTTATGTAATCAGGACTTCTCCCCTTGCGTTAAATCAATGGTGACACAGCACTAGAGGGACCTCCAAGTTGATTGTCAGACACAACAACAGTCATTTATCTTTCTCCACCCGCCCTACCCTACCCCCCCCCCCAAATGTGTTTCTTTGTGGTGTGTGTGTGTGTGTGTGTGTGTGTGTGTGTGTGTGTGTGTGCGTGTGTGTGTGTGTCCCTTTGTGTGGCGAATTTGAGTTCCAACACATTTACTTGTCAGATTAAGTTGACAAGATGGGATTGAGTTGGCCTGAAATATTGGGGGATGGTGCGTCAAAGTGATCGGCTGTTGCATAATCATTAGCGACCACAGTTTTGATGTAGGGCCTAATTAAATATTATCAAATGAGGCAGTTAAAATGCATCATATCACACAGCCATTGATGTTGTGGAGAATTTGTACCCCCCCCCCCTTTTTTTTTGCAGAGAGGACACACACACATAAAGTGAGCCGTCATTGTCTTGCATTCAATTAAAATGGATCTTGCTCATTCTGTATATGATGCTGGGCTTCAGGCAGAAGGGAGAACAAGAGGTGGTGGTGGATGGGGGGGGGTAGGGGCTAAGGAAATTTAATTACATTGAGCAAGAAATGCTGAAATGCCAAAGCCAACTACACTTGAATACATCTGATTGATGAAGACATGAAGTCATTATTTTTCCATCAAAGTCTACACATCCATTATTATTATTGTTATTACTACTATTATTAATTATTATTATTATTACTTTTATTATATCAATTGTAATAATGGGAATCAAAGTATCAATGGTAATAGCAACTCTGTGTGTTCATGCCATATGGTCTACCTGAGGCAGGGAAGCGCACGTTTGAAAAACAACCTTTGAAGACAGCTGACACAGCCATGGCAAACATGAAAAGATACAAATTACAGTTATTTGAGAAATTATAGGATGTGTTGCTTTCATACAGACATCACAGTAGTCATGGAACCTACTTACGTCCCTTGAGAATCTCTCTGGCAAAATCCTTGTGCATGTTTATGGCTTGCATGTAAAACCACACTGACCACAATCAACATCTTTCATCACAGATATTGCATCCACCTTACAACTGTCCACATGTATATAAGGCTTGACAGAACTGTGCCTGGGAGTTTCTTCATTCGGCTCCAATGACTTTGAGTGACAAGGTGACATCGCGACTTCACTTAGAAAGCCATGAGTTTGATGACAGCGGAGGAGGAGTCTGTCTGTGTGGCCTGTGTCACACATCATGAACCTAATGATAGTCTGCATTCATCCCACACATTTTCATTCCTTGAGTCCTTCAGTCACACACACACACACACACACACACACACACACATGAACACACATGAACGCACTCACGTATATGCACAAGCATGCGCGCGCGCGCACACACACACACACACACACACACACACACACACACACACACACAGACATACACACACACACACACACACACACACACACACACACACACACACACACACACACACACACACACACACACACTCACTCACTCGCACACACAGACATAAACACACACACACACACACACACACACACACGCAAACATGGACAGGAAAGGTGCTCAGAATGACGAGCACCGGTTGCAAGCAGGTCCGCGGGCCCAGACGGATCTGGGTCTGTCGCCGAGGATTTGCCTCAAACGCGGCGGCGGTAACAGATGTTGGGCCATGGTGGGGGGCTTTGATAGAACTCGGTGGCATCTGCACCGTGATCAAAGCCCTATTTTGTTTGGCGGTGAGGCCATGCTGTAGGGAGGATGTCTTTTTTCCCCCTTTCTTTTTCCATTTTTTTTTTTCTTTCTTTCACCGTGGCTATAGCGTTGCAGGAAGGCCACGACGGGAAACAAGGGCACGACGGGAAACAAGGGCACCACACAGTGTCACAGACGTGAGGAAATAGCCTTACACCGGACACCTGGTGCCCTGCCATGGTTCATCGCAGCGCAGTTATAAAAGGAACAGAGATTTCAGCTGAACACTGTACACAGAGGGGTCGTCATGGAGATTTCTTGTATCAAGTAATTCATTGTCACAACATGTATAACCCCTGGTTGTGGGTGTGTCACCAGCTGAAATTGACTGTCTGGAGGCTCTTCTGCGGCCACTATTTATATTTACCTATTTGAGGTTTTTTTTGTGTGTGATGGTCGAAGCAGGTCAGTGTAGATTAGTAACAGCTAACAGTTGATGTGGAAGATATAACAATGACAGATACGTGGTTGGCTATTGACTTCTGAGTCTTCTGGATGCATATTTCCTGTGATTGTATCTCCCTACGGTGTTTGGGTCATAGAAAACATGTCTAGGATGTCTAGCTGTGAGTAGATGGGGTGCTATGACATGAGGACCTGGGTTTGTGGATCACAGCACTTGACATTGTCTCATTGACATTCAACATCTGCACTGGTTTGGAGGGGCACAGTGCAACCCTACATACAAATCTGAAATCGTCAGATAATCAGATTACTTTAAATGTACAGTATTTGCTAATTCTGCAGTTAACATTAATATGTATGCCCCTCACGTGCACAAACATAAACACACACACACACACACACACACACACACACACACACACACACTTGCACTCGGCTACTCACAGGAAATCATAACTCTTAATGAAAGAACACACAACCCAGAAACTCTAGGAAATGTTGCCTATCCATATTCAGGACACATAGTACAAGAATCAGACATATTCTGACACAGATTTGTGTTGTAACGGGCTGAGAGGGTCTGATTGGACAGAACTATCTTTATTGGATAGATCTTTGTTTAGCCCCATCCTGATTAATCCTTATCTTGCATCAAATCCCTGAATCTGAAATAAAGTCCGACCAGATAAAAGTCCGAAATATATTAAGAGGGAGAAAACCCTCCAATCTAATTGATTAAAGGCTTCAAGGACTCTGGAGACTATAGTGATGTATTAAGTCTGTCTGTCTGTGTTGGTCTGTCTGGATGAGTCCACTGCTAGTTATGTGGGGGAAAACTGCTGTCATTCACATTCTGCCTTAGGTCCTGAATGCTATTTAAAGATGGGTGAGCTAACTGGATGCTTTAGTTTGAGAGAGGAGTAGAGGGAGGAGGGGGGAGAAAGTAATTTTGCTACAGTGGGGGAAATTGGGCAGCTTTTTGGCAGATAAGGTTAAATTGCACCTGCCACTTGTTTGGTGTGAGGTGTTAGGATTGACAAGTTTGCAATTCCTTAATATAGCTATGATCCTAGTGATGGTGACTCCACTCTATATGACATCCACCAAACAAGCTTTTTTGGAATCAGGGGAAATTATTGATTAAATTATGAGAACATTCTGAAAAAAAAATCGATTGGAGTCAGGACCATTTTATATACATTACATAGATTAGCAAAGTATTTCGATGAGTAATTAAGATTATTATAGATGCATTAATATAGATATATAGATGTAGCTTAAACAGCAAATGCTAAAACTCCCAAACACACACACACAAACACACACGCGCACACACACACACACACACACACACACACACACACACACACACACACACACACACACACACACACACACACACACACACACACACACACACACACACACACACACACACAACATCTATATCAGATAGGCAGGGCTGACCGAGATTAAAAGTGGATCTGTTCGTGCACATTGTGCTGATGCATTACACACAGTATTAGATTTGTCACAAGGTCTGCCTAGGTGGGGAAATTTGCAGAGGGCAGACTTTTCATCAATCTCCCATGGGAAACCACGTGGGCACATGAGGCAGAAATTTTCCGAGGTGAATGTGCAACGCTTTGAAAAACACAACCTGTTTTGTCAGCACTGGTGTCAAATGAACGCACCATTAGGCCTTCTTAGTCCCAAAAGTTTAAGGTGCCATTACAATTTAGCTATGCATGTGTACGTCTCTATGTAATGCAAATGATGCGATGGCAGGCTAAATGCACTTCTTTTCATTGCGCTGGCCTCGGTGGGAGCAGTAAGGGGTGTTTCGGAGCCTGGGGATCTTTATGGCTTATCTCCCCATGACCAGTGCAGTGACCACTCAAGTATAAAGAATGGCAGCTGTTTTGTGGAAATGTACCAGAACCTTTAGTGCCAACCGTTGTAAATGTTCAGTGTATGTATCGTGGCTATATTTGCTCGGATCTAATGCGACGTAACTGCAGTGTTTGCAATCCAGCCTTTATTTCACAGACTGTCCTTATATAAACACAGTGCTGTTGCTCTTTTCAAGGCCTCAGACATACTGACACACAGACAGTGGCCAGTGAAATTGCTTCTATACACAGACACACAGACACACACACATACACACACACAGACACACACACATACACACACACTCACGCGCGCGCGCGCGCGCACACACACACACACACACATACAAAACCTATTCCCAAGTTAGTGTTTCCCATCTGAACATGTACATCTTATACAATACCAGATGTTATGGGAAATTTCGAATTCTATTGCCCCAATTGTATTGCATTGTTCCCGAGCAACCTGGCCAATGGGGCATCAAGGTCATTGGCCTGGTTATATTTCTGTCAAAAGTAGTGAAGTCACCCCACGAGCACGAGCCTGTTGAAGCGAGGCTAAACAAGCCCAAGGTCAGAGAGAAACCAAAATGATTGGAAAAGATCACCCTGACACAACTGGAAATTTACAAATGTCTGCCTGACAGCCCTCTTGTCCTTGAGAGAATGTTCAAACCAAGTCACAGCTCTGTACAATTTTTGTCCTTGTGCAAGCCATGACAGCTTAAGAGGAATTGAGGACATCGTGCTTGACATAAGAAATACTCAGTAGTACTTTACAGATCAGTAATAAGAGGGTCGTGTCATGGTAATAAATGGGTACAATTGGGCCATTGTTGTGGTTATAAGTCAGTAACAATGTGGTATTAACTGGTAGTTAACAAGGAATTACTTTGTTGTAATGATGAGATCTAGTGGTGAGGTTTTAAATGTAGCAATAAAATGAAAGATATGGTATTATGACAAGTCATTTACTTTCATCCAATCATAAGTGCATGGAACGAAGGCTGTGAAATACCTGTACCTCTTTCTATGGAATGAATCTGTATTGGTGGCTAAACAGGAAAGGATCAGAAACAGGTGCTTCCCACAAATGTCATTTTTATAGTAAAGCTGACACAGAGCTTGACAAAAACAAACACAAAATGATTTTGAAAAGCTGAAAGGCTGAAATCTAAAGTTAATTTAGATACTGATTGCATCTAGTTGTAAATGCTTATCCTGATCTTTCTGAAACGGCACCGATTAACATCATTTTGGTCTCCAATGAAGGTTTGGACTCGCTATCATCCAAGGTTGGTCTTCTACCAGAGATATCCTTTAAGGTTTTTTTCTCAGGTTCGATGAACAAGGTTTATCATAGATAGCTATTATGGTATGCATTTGTAACATTGTACCTAACCTGGGTATGTTCCAACTTCTCCAGTAATTACTGTCAAGGACGTGAAGATAGGAAGGACGATCAACAAATCTATGGCCTGGGTCCCGAACTCAACCACCTCCAAACGATTGTACGGAGATCCCTTTTCAGTGCCGGGTTTGTAAATGGAACGAATACTATCCTGCGCTCTCTATAGAAAATGGGGACAAGAGGCCATCAGATGAGGGTCAAAGGTAAAGGCCACATAGAACGAGGTCAGAAGGGTTTAAAAATGTACATGCGCTTTACGGAAATAGAGACGGGGAAACACAGGGACTATAGGGCCACTATGTCCTTCCACAGAATGCCATTAGGTAGCCTAAAGACGGCATAACATTATCTATAAGTAGGATATTTGCATACGGATACGGTTGAGCTGTCATGCAAGGGGTGTGAACTATTATAAGACATACAAAAACAGCACGCTAGAAAGCCCATTTGCCACTCAGTCCCACCAGAAAACACAGAGGAATGGAATAGACAATGTTATACTGTATATGGTACACAATGATTTAATACATCAATTCATCAAGTGATATAGTCATTCACCCACCCTCAGTGACCTATTAGAGACATGCTGTAACTTATTGGAAAGGCACATTTTCTATTTTCAAAAGAAATGTGTGTTATTCTAAAGACTGCTGCTGCTGCTACTATAAAACTTCTACTACTACTACTACTACTAATAATAATAATACTCTTAACATTATCGGAGTGGAATGTGTGTAAGCTGAGATAATGGAGTATGTGACTCATCCTCAACATGCTTTTTACCCATCAGCTCCTGCTTTGCTCATAATTTGATCATAACTAGCCATATTTAAGACATATCCAAGAACTGGACTGTGTTCAGAATTTGATCATAACTAGCCATATTTAAGACCTTTGGGTGGACTGTGAGCAGCATTAACATCAACCCTGGGGCAGTACTTTAAAAAGTTCCTCTTCTTCTCCCACAGCACCTCCGGTTGTCCATTTGTGTAGTTCTCTTGTACAGGTCTGTCGCCGCCTCCGTAAAACTCCACTGCAGGGTAGCTCTGGATAAGTCTCCCGCATCACCCTCTCCTCTTGTTTAAGTTTCTGTTAAAGCTCTCTGTGGAACTCTTTTTTATTATTATTTCTGTTTCCATGCCGTCATAAAGGCTCCTCTTTTTTATTTGTTATTATTCCTGGTGTCACATACCTTTTGTTATTTCTTTTGTTGTGGCGCGAGACAAAGGGCTTTTCACTTGATGAAAGGGAAAAAAAGAAAAAGGGAAAAAAGGGGGAAAACATATGAGTCACAGAAGTGCTTTGATGTGATTTTTCAAAATGGGAACCGTTTTAGTGCAGGTTTACTTCATTTAAAAGAAAAATAATAATATATAAATATAGACAGGGTTAGAGCAACTGACAGATGAACAGAGGGAAAAAAACATATAGGCAGACAATATGTATTAACTATTTATATTTCACAGTTTGTTTATTGCTTTTCAAGGGTCTCGTAACTGCATATTTTTGTTATGTGTAGGGGACTTGCTTATGCCCACAGATGGATTCTTATTGTTTGTGGGTACATTGCTATTGTTTTCCATGCATTAAGACATATCATGGGCACATGATATTCATTCAAGTGAACTTATGAATTGCTTACTTTGGATACCGCATGACTGAATTCTTTCTGGCATCTCCAGCATATTGCTCAGTAAATTATGCATTATATCTCAGCTTGGTGTTTTCCTTTTCATAACCGCATGTGGGCATGGGTTCTTACTTGACATTATACATCTGATGAAGGGACCTTGAAGTGACACACAAGCGTTACTTCTCCCTTCCATCTTAACTACACTGCTTACACTTAACAAATCACCTATAAGCTGTCAACACATCTCAGCACTCATTTACAACTGGATAAGTTGTGCTTATAATGTGTGCTCCCTGTGTAGAGAGCTTTCAAGTTAAGTATTACACTAAACGAAGAACACCTCTTCACTTCACATTGTACTCAGCAGTGTATGGTGCCCAGCAGTGCATCACTCACAAATTCATCATTCAATTTTGCAACTCAGAACATCAAATACACTGTCTAGTGCAATGTGAAGTCACATAGGTCACAAAGTCTGCAAGTCACAAAGGTTTCTCTATCTCTAGTGTATTAGCTACGTCAGTGTAGTGTAGAGACTTTGGTAACACTTTACTATACAATACCATATACATGAATTAGCATTATTTAGCATTACATCCTTTATGTCTTATGAATCAACATAGTCTGTCATTCATGACAGATCAATTAAAGTTGTGAGTAATGGCATGTGTTTAGATTGTTCAGTTGTGTTCAAATCAGAATTTGAGTACACCACAGCGCTGACCACATGTTTGGCAGAAGAATAAATCATCATAATAATTCATAATGATGTGGCCATGTGCTTTTTTTGTGTGTTGATCATGCATAAGGTCACTAGTGACATACTAGGAACTTGTGTCAGTTCCTGATGATTCATGAGATATCAAAGAATGAATATATAAATTAGGAATGAATTAATGCGGGAATTCATGACAACTCATGTACCCTGATTGTTAAGTGTTACAGAGATTCTTGTTCGTTGTATCGTTACTGTACTACTGTCATTCACAAATGGTTGTAAATAATGTTTTTTTGTGCTATAACAAGCTAATTACATATTCATTTGTATCTATATTAAAGTAAGATATTCAAATGGATTTGACCATTTTTTACATGATTATTGCAAAGACATAGCCTAGAAATCTAGACGCACCCTAGCGGCAAAAAATATTAGCAAAGACATACAGTGCTAACACTTTTGAGTGCCCTTCCCTGCATATTAGGTAGCCATGTCTGGCCTCAGTGAAGTTTTCTGGGAGGTTTCTTCTTCTCCATATCTAGCCAGAATCCAAAAGTGCTCTGTTTGGAGGGGTATTTGGAGGGGTCACACTACCCCTCAACCCCCCCCCCCCAAAAAAAAAAAAGATGGGACACCCTATACTACACAGGACTGTGAACAATGGAAAACGGTGAAGTTGTCAGGTGAAAGGGTAATATTGGCATAGGGCATTCACAATCCATTGCTCTTTGAATGAAAAGAAAAAGTCTTGGAATTGTTGTGTCTGAGGAAGGGCAATGTGGCCTGAAGCGTCACATCACTTGTGGTGATTAAAGCATTTCATTTATTGGAGCTCTTAGTGTGCAGATTTTTACTCAAAGTCTTTTTGAGTCCAGCACCTACTTTGACCTTTGGGATGTGCGTGCCTCTTGCACACATTTGGAATTACTGTCCCATTATTACATGGCTGAATGGTCTGTCCAGGGTGGAGAAGTTTTGCATTGTATTTACTCCGTCATTTGTTTTCCGACTCCATCTCTGATGCGGTTGTTGCGTAATCCAACTTGTTTGTTCACATCCACCGTGTCCTTGGGACTAATCAATTCCCCACTTCCGAGGTTGAACTCTGATTGCTTTTCAGTTGACATAGTGTGTGACTGTCACATAATGACGTGGGCTTCGGGTGGAGGCTGGAAAACATGCTAATACCACATTCGCTGGTTTGTGTGTCTGTGGCAGTACTTAAAATTCATGATTCTGACATATTGGTCATTTGCCACGGCTATTAACTGTGAGCGTTGTAATTTGGCCCACTGGCCCCTGCAGTAGTTTGTAGCGTTTTTTTCCCCTCCCTCGATCTCTAGTTGATGTGTGTGAAGGTTGTTTTCAATAATATCACTCCCAGACTTAATCAAGCATTTAGTAGATTTAAGTGACTTAATGATCCATCACTCACTTAAGATAGGTTGCATGTTAATAAATCAAATGTTTAAACTTGTGGTAATCCTCTTAACAGTAGGCTTAAAGGGCAAGACTAGATTATAAACTGACAAATGCTCCCTTAATGAGGTCTTTTCACAAACAATGTCATATATATATAAATATTTTTTTATTTCATTAAGCATAATGCTTTGACAGCAAAATCATCATAAGACGAGGCGTAATTAATGACATTTATGATGTGATATATTGTTATACTGTATACTGAACACAAAATAAAGGTCTTGCGATGACTTTCTGATACATACCCCATGCCTGACTAAACACTGACTGACACTGACAACTACAGTCTCTGTCAAACTGGGATCATGAGAGTAAGAACAGTAATTAATGCAGGAAAAAATTTTACTCTTGGACATGGGTTCAAAGACTGTAGTCAACAAAAAGTGTGGGTTGCTCAAAGATTGAGGAGGAAACCATATAACACTCCATGGGTGAAAGAGCACTGCTGTTTTGCTCTGCAGTACTGTAAAGTACTGTATGTGCATCTCTTTTTTATTTAGAACAAGGAGGGCACTCGGAGAGAGCAGACCTCCACCAAGGCCACATAGCTTGCACTATGCAAGTCAGCTAGTCTATTGAGTCCTAAGGGAATCTCTGGCGTGTAAGCAAAACTTAGATTAGAAAAATGCAAACTTTTATTGTAGATTTCGGAGAAACAGGTTTAAGAAATTGGTTTAGTGTTTTAAGACAAATTGGACTAGTTCCTCCAGTTGTTCCAGGTGAAAACTAATTTAGTATGTCATGCTGCTACACTACCTAGAATGACATTTATGTGTGTGGGAGGAGGGGCAATTAAACATATAGTGGCAGCATCTTCGTAATTAGGCATAATTAGATCAGGTCTTCCCTACCAACCTATACTGTCCAGTAATCTTAATAAGTACAGCTAATCTTTAGTCAATCAGTTTGATATGCAAACCTATCTCCCACTGCATCACTGTTACTCTTTTGACATAAGAGGTTGCTTCACCACTGCATTAATTCATGTCATGATGACATCGACACAACATTCCAGAAATTCCATCGGCACTCTGAGGGAAAGAACATCCATAATAAAAATGCATTTCCCACCATTAAACACATATGAGTGTTCCACTGCAGAGTTTAAGGGCCCTCTTGGCGATCTGAAACGTCTGGTCAGGGGTACAAAGTTTAAAGGAACATGCCACCATTTTATGAAATGGGGTTATTCACTATGTCCACTAGAGTTAGATAGGCAAAATGATTTTTGTCTCAGTGGATGCATCTTAGGGCTGGAATATACTCCTACGTCTGCATCCCACACACGTGGCACAGGTGAGCGCGTGACGAGAATTGTGTAATTTTTACGGAATGCGTGGCGTGTTTTGTGTCTTGAGATGCATGTCGCGTATACTGCGCTTGTTTGTAATAGGGCAAGCAAGCAGATTAACGAAGGCTATGTTGTTTGGCAAATGGATTTATGGAGAGCTCATCAATGTTTCACTTTGTTGCCACCGAAGTAATAAATACCAAGTGGAATTGTTTCTGTGTAATACTAGATTAGGTTACAGGTTAAGAGGTGGCCGGGACGAATGAAACAGTATGGTTGATGAAAGAAACAGTTTAAACTATATTGATAATGAAAAATCGTTCAGCTGATAACTTTGTGATATATGTGACGGAGGAGTATAGGCCTACTTCCTGCTTTAGTCCTGCAGCAGCACTGCTAGCTTAGCATAGTGAATGGAATCCTTCATCGCCGGTTAGCGTGTCATGGGTATAAGTGAGCCAACAACATCAACAATCTAAATTCTTGTGGCCTGCTTATACACAAGTACAAATAGCAATGCAGTTTAAGCAATGCAGTTTCTTAGGCAGGTATTGAGGACTATATGGGGCGAAGCACAGGCGAAGCACAGGCGAAGCACTGCTACTTGGGCGCAGACACATCACGCAACCCCTGAGTATCTTATCTCACTCCTATCTCACACATTTCAGTGAAACCATGATGACCTGCTGCAAACAAACATAACAAGGATCAGAAAAAATTAATGGGCTCTTACTTGGCCCAAGTTTCATGAAAATCAGTCCAGTAGTTTTTGTAGCCTAAAGTCCTGCACACAGACCAACAGTCTCCTTGAAAGAGTTTATTAGTGACCAGCTTCCAGTTCTACCATAGTCTCTCTCTCTCTCTCTCTCTTTCTCTCTCTCTCTCTCTCTCTCTCTCTCTTTCTCTCTCTCTCTCTCTCTCTCTTTCTCTCCCTCTCTCTTTACCACTCTCTCTCTCCTACTCACTCACTTTAGAAGCAAGGCAAGTTTGCTTGGAGCTGAACTGTGTGCCATCAACATATCACAACAGTGTCATTTGTTAAAGGAGACGGCTAGGGATGCAATAGATAACACAACTGATGTGAAGGGCCCAGACATCCTGTGGAACTAAAGTATGTTGTCTAATCAAATCGTTTATTTACTCTGGCTAATGGCAAGCAGATGTTGCAAACTTTCTAAATACATTAGCTGCATAATTAGGCCACCGGCTTTCTATTAGCAAGATGGATGACAGACCTAGCAATACAGAACTCTCTCATATAGATGTTATTATGACGTGTGATTTTGAATTTGATTTCCATAGCTTCACCACATAGGTTACCTGTGGAAGTGTGTTTGTTTAACCCAACAACTTGTCAACTCCATAAAAAGTTAGTGCATCTTTGGACACGGAATACGATATTTATCAAATGTCAGATCACAAGTAAAAATCGGTATCAACTGCTTGGCAACCAAAACACCAAAAAGCTTTCATCACGGACAGTGGATATCCAGACAGTGCACTCTCTCAACCCCCTCTGCTTCTCTACCGACTGGAAAACTGGAATGAATCATTAATAAAAGAGTATGTGTGTTATAACAAGTGAAGTTTGGTAGTCGCAGAGCAGTATACACTGTTGACTTTGTCCATCCATTTATTTGATGTCAAGTTACAGACTTCCATTGTTCTGAGGCCTCATGGGCTCAACAAACACTGTCAGGAGTCATAAAGAAAACTATCTAAAATACTCCTTTCTTTTTTTGGTATTCTCCAGTGATCAAGGAGAAAAAAAAATAGGACTTATATTTTATTTTTGCTGTTTCATTTTTCTTCTTTCTCTCCACCCTTCGTCTGTCTTCTCCCTTTTCTCAGTAAGCACTACGATCTGAGAAATAATGGATCTTTTTAAAGGTCAGTTTTCCCCCGTCAGGGAGTCCACTGTCTGAATGAAAAAGACATTAGGTCCTTGGATGCATTGTCTCAGCTGCCCACACATCTCAAGGTCTCCAGGCCTGGCTTTCCAGGCTAAAAGGGGGGGCCTGGGTCTTATATGTGACTCTACTCTGCCTGTCTCTCTTTCTCCACAGCCTGCACCAGACAACATGGGCAGCATTGTTGGCCTTGAGGCCAACTTATGCATAGCCTGCTCTCCTGGTTTGATTGATGGCAGCACAGTGCAAAATCTACAGTTCAGTGCTACTCCGTGTTTTGAACATGCCTTTATATTATATTTTGTATTGAATAAGACATGAAAAAAGCCGCAAGGGGACATGCAAGCACTATATTTCTCAGTTGTTTTTAAACAGCATTAGTTATCATGTAATTAATAGTTAAGTACTGTATAAAGTGTATAACATGTTTTATCCAGGACGTACTCATAGTTAGTGTTAAGGTGATGTGTTTAATATGGCAACACTATACAATATGCAGAAAAGAGAGCTCACTGTATTCAATCTTCATTAGTCATGCTACAGTACGTTAATTACATTGTTTCTATAGCAACGTGTCCCAAATATATGTTTTCATAACGAATCACAAGCTTTTATGAGTTCAATCTGCAAGATGAGGGAGGGGATAAGGGGAAACTTGTGAAGGAGACTTGAAACATGCAAGGGACAGGCTTTGAGCAGTGTCCCTTTGACACAAGCCCATGAGCTCCTAGCGATGGATAAATGATAGCATGAGAGGACATAGAGCCACTGCCTTGTCCTCTCCTCATCACAATGACAGTGGCAAGAAAATATCCTGTAATTTAACCCAAATGGCCCTGAGAACATCCAGCTGTATTTGCCCTTGTCCGGTGTCACATCATGTTGCCTCCTATCACTTCACTTCACATCACAAGACAGTGTCAATGGTCTAGAGACCGCAGACCGCCTTTGTTGTTTGAGAAGCTCCTTCTGGCGTCTTTTTCTTGCCTCCGCTTTAAAAGTGGGTTTGAGGTTATGGAGCCCTTTCTGGGAATAAGATGGTGTCTCTTAAGGTTCTTCTTCATTTGTAAGGCTCGTCTTCATTCGTTACTCATGAAATGAGATTTCTACCAATGAAATGCATTATCAGCCTCATCATCTATTGTCAGTCAGGATAACAGTGCATCATTCAAATGAGAAAAATGAGAAATACATCACAAAATCACATAGCAGAATACATTTTAGAAGACTTTGAGAACCAATAAGAAAAAGTTGCACAGAAATGTTTAATTTTAAACCAACACCACGGGGATACATGGTTATGTGGTGTGAAATGTTTTTCTTTGCTGTTTTCGTCTTTATTTCTCTATTCATTTAACTTTCAAATATGTTAGGGTTTAATACCGCTTCAACAGTTGCTAAAGAGAAGCTATTTTCTTTAGTTTAAAAACAAGGTTGGAAGTAAACCTCTTGCAAAGAGTAATTTTTTTTGTTGAGAAAAAAATATATTTTTGACGTGCAGTTTTTCATTGACACTGTCTAACAATAAATACTTTACTCTTTTTTAAGCCATTACATTCTCCAGTGATTTTCAAACACATGTATCCTCCGCCATACTAAAAAGATTTTTTTTTTTTTTCCGGCTATTGAGAGTCCACTGACAGCCATACAATTTATTCTTTGAACTGTGGCACCCATATGGGCCAAGCAGGCCCCGGCAACCTCTCCAGGGGCCACGGAGGAGAGCCATGCTGTCTTGCTGCCCACAGCACTGCAAAAAATGCCCCTCTTGAAACAAGAAAAACATCCCTAAAATGAGGCTAAAATCATGCATTTTAAGCCAAAAAATCTGCCAATGGGGTAAGCATTTTTTTCTTGGTAAGAATTCTCAAAGTTAGTCTAAAATTCTTGCCACCTGCATTCTTAAAAATAGGCTAACCTTTAACTCAAAATAAGGCCATATAACTCATATTCAGTTACTGGAAATAAGGGAAATTTGCTTATAGTAGACAATACGTCTTGAATCAAAAAACTGTAAATAAGTCTATTTTGCTTCATATTACCGTGTAAAAATAGCTTATGATGCTTATATTGAGAAATTCCCTCTTGTATTGAGAAAATAAAAAACTGTAAATAAGTATGTTTTGCTTAATATTAGCCTGTAAAAATAGCTTATGATGCTTATATTGAGAAATTCCACCTTGTATTGAGAAAATAAAAAAAACTGTAAATAAGTATGTTTTGCTTAATATTAGAATGTAAAAATAGCTTATGATGCTTATATTGAGAAATGTCCTCTTGTATTGAGAAGAACATGATAAGTAAATCTATCTTGAAATCAGACAATACCGGCTACCATGAATGCAGTTCAGAAACTTTTATTGCTGAATTTTAGCTGTTTTACCTGTAATCAGTCACAGTCACAAGCCAACAAAAGAATATTCCCATAGGGCAAACATGCCACAAAAAGCAGCCTTTCACTATGGTCGTGGAGTATCACCAGTACATCAATTATCACTTTTAACGTGTGAACAGCTTGGCACAGGCATACACTCTCTGTAAACTCTCATCACAACATGAAAACTGCCCCAAAAAATAAACTAAAATAAATATTAATAATAAAAAAACACAATGAAACAATTTCCATTATTCTTAATTAGGCTGTGGGGGGGGGGGGGGGGGGGGCTCAGAGAGAGAGGGGAAGAAAATAGAGAAAAAGAGGGAGAGATGGGGAAAGAGATGAGGGACAAGAGAAAGAGGAAGGGAACAGATAGAAAGAGATGGAGTGAAAAGGTGAAAGATAGAGAAAAAGGGAGAGTGGACGGAGATGGAGAGAGAAAGAGGGAAAGTGAGAGTTGAGAGGGGGCCGAGAGACAAAAAGAGAAATGGAGAGAGAAGATTGGGGGGCGGGAAGAGAGAGACTAGGGGGACAAAGAGGGATGAGAGAAAGAGGGGGAGAGAGATGAGAGAAAAAGGGAAAGAACAGAGAAAGAGAGATAAAGTGGAAAGAGAGGGAAAGGAAGATAGCGAGGAAGGGTACATGAAAAAGAGCGTCAGTTGAACACCTGTTCTAAGAAGGCCTTCCACTCTCCAATGGCCTTCCTGTAGGAAGGGGTGACATCGCCATCATGGAGTGTGTCCCCGACCACTTCAGTCTGCATCACCGAGAGGAGTGTGCAGATTGTCTTTGGGTAATGTAGGTGGAAAACATAGTAACAGCCCATGAGATAAAGCAGCGTTTCATGACATTTCTCACGTGGAAACGTGCACAATGTTGATGCTCCAATGGCGAGAAGGCAGTTTTCTTCTCCCGACAGGACAACTGGGTATGCTTGTGTGCGCAGGAAAGCGTCCGGATTCTCCGAGGGCTGCAAAGACAAAGTGGACTAAATCAAACATGACTGCTGTTTCGCTCATGTTTGTTTTACATGCAATTAATATGTTAGCCTCTGTCAGTTTGTAAGCATGTTTGTATGTGTGTACACCTGCCCTTACAAAGGAAACATGAATCATGTTAGACTCACCGTTAAAACATGGAAAATTGCCTCAATTTGGCTGCGTGCCTTCGAATTTGATGGAAAGAGCTGCGGTAAAGCGGTGAAGACAGCGATGGCATGTTCAACTAAATCAAAAGAAAACAATAATCAGATATGATAAATAAGCACTGAACTCAATATTCTCATCACTAAACCCACCATACCATATAACTCACCACTGTCCATGGTCAGGGGGGGGCTTCATTGCATGCTTCACCACTCCATAGTATTGGACCTTACTATAGAACGAATCCCATCTTTCTCTCAAGTCTTTCAAGAAGTCAATGTTGTCCTTTTCAACAACTCAACGAAACTCATCCATGATCTGAAATGGAAAAGAAACAGAACAGACTGTTTTAATAGTAATAACTGGGCTGAAAACTCTAGGTTAAGAACATCAGTAAAGTTATTCAAACATTAACATATTCAGCAATAAATGAATACCAAAGATATTGTTGGCTAAAATAAACTCATTTTGTGACTGATTAACAGTGGTTAAGTGCTAGTGTTACAGTTACTGTAGTGCTTCTTACTTGGTCCTCCACGTAGATTTTGAGCCAAACATCTTTTCGTCGAAGAAAGTGCTCTGTCTGGACCAGGAAAGAGATCCCTAATGTCATCTCTAGACAGTGTGCGCAGGATATCCTCAGTGATATTAGCTGATGTTGAGTATAAAGCACAGACACCTCAATATCTACATTTAGTCATTTAGCAGGCAATTTTGTCCAAAACGATTTACAAGGGAGGATAATATTCCAGCTACGTTGCAACAGAGACATTAGTGTACAGTAAATAGGCTAGTTTGTGATACCTAGCCATGCTAACTAGCGCCATAGATGAACTTGATGAACTAGCTAGTTATAGCATAAATTTCATGTTGAAATGCAATTTGAAAAAAACAATACATACCTCTGAGCGTGGCAAGTGTTACTTCGTCGAAATCTTCCATGTCCAATAAATTCTGTGGCACTGGCAACACTTAAATTCCTCTTCTCGGTCACTTCACTTTTCTCATCAAACGCAATGCAAACGAAGTAATGCGCGCCCAAAACCTGGCTCGCTGAAACCGAACAGGTGGCATGTACCAAGTGCTTTCCCACCGAAAGGGGGAGGGTGGGTAGCCTAATCCAAAGAAATGTAAAATGTACTTTGCATTCCTCTTCGATATTGATCCAATTTGTATTGAATTGACATTGTACTTTCAAGTATTTTAGATAAATGCACTTATGTTTTAGTATATGGACAATAACATTCATTTTGATAACACATTTGTTTGGACTCGTCCATTCTTCCGCTTGCTTTAAAAAAATCTTCATTTGAATTTTGAAAGGGATATCAACACTTGAGACGATGTTGCAGCAAAGTGATCATTAGAATCTATGTAGGTTAAATGCTCATTTTTTCACACTGCAAAAACTGTTTATCTAATACAATCCAGTGTTATTAATCTTATATCAAGATCAACGAAATCTATGGGCCTTGTTTTCAGCAGGCTAGGCAACATTTGACTTGAATTAAGGGTTTGACTTAGGCCTATTTTAAGATGTCTCATCTTGAAAACAAGCAAATTTGTCCGGCAGTGCGTTAAGCAAATTTGCCCTAAAACAAGCAAATTTATCTGCCAGTGCACCTACATTTGTCTGCGGCGTAGACTTCTTAAAATAAGTCAAAGTCTTCTTAAATTAAGTCAAAATGATCTTTCGAGAGAACGTCATAGGCCTAGCCTACTTAAAATAAGATTTTTGTTCTTAATATAAGATGTCTCATCTTGAAAACAAGCAAATTTGTCCGGCAGTGCGTTAAGCAAATTTGCCCTAAAACAAGCAAATTTGTCTGCCTGTGCACCTACATTTGTCTGCGTCTTAGACTTCTTAAAATAAGTCAAAATCTTCTTGAATTAAGTCAAATTATCTTTCGAGAGAACATCATAAGCATACTTAAAATAAGATTTTTGTTCTTAATATAAGATGAATAATATTTGGTTAGATTTTATTTTTTGCAATAATGATGTTTCTTTGACATTGCTCACTGTGTTCTTGATTTAAGAAAATATCATTCTTAAATCAAGAATATATATGTCTTAAAATAAGGAGACAACCTGGTTGCTCAGATGCAGAACAAAAGTTGATCTCATTTATAGATCATTTGAACTCAAAATAAGTTGCAAATTCTTGCTTAGAAAAAGTAAGACATATATTCTAAAAACAAGCTTGACTTTTGGCCGATAACAAGATATTTTTTCTATCAGTGCTTAAAACAAGAAAAAAACCCAGATTAATTTCCCCAAAATAAGTAAATTCTCCTTTCTTGAAAATCACTTTTTGCAGTGAGGCCAGCTGCTTAACCATGCAACACAAAGCCAAATAATGTCGGGCTCATCCTGGTTCATTGTCATTACAGGGAGGAGGTTTGAAGCCATCTGACAGCCCCTGCCTTGCAGAACCAGCCTTTGTCCATTCAAATTAATTCTACCCTGATCCAGGGGTCAAAAGTCCTCTGATATTTATAATGTACATCAATATGTAGAAGTTCCTCGGGCCTCCTCTTTCTATTTCCGTATTGCACCAAAAAGAGGGGGAAAAAACACTATACTCTTCTTAACTCTGGAAAGACTGATCATTTGAACCTTCTAGCAAAGAAAAAAGGGCTCCCCAGAGGAATTTGTTAACCTCTTTCACCTTGTAATCCTCCTCTCCATCCACCAATCTCACATTGGCAATTTATTAGGGACGTCCAAACAGAGCTAAGTCCCATAAGCCTGAATAATGACAGGTCCTATCTGTCAGGTCAGATAAACCACTCTCCAGTTTAGTCTTTTTCTCAGTCCCTCGATGGTCTTGCTGTGGCCCCTCTGGGATTTGAGTTCTCTTTCGCCCTTCAGTTATGGCAGTCTTTAACCAGGTGAGGGTACCCTTAAAAAGCTATTAGTGAGTCAGTGTGTTTTTTTTTTTTTTTCAGTGAAATGGTTGATTACAATCAAGCTACCCTAGCCTAGTAATTTACATCATCCAGGTGCAGAGGCATCGTCAGACGATTTTGCTGGGGCCTCAGCCCCAAATGTTTTGACTGTAGCCCCGAATGTATTTTGCAAAGTTGATTGAAACCTTGAAATGAGATGGACCTATTTATCAAACATACAAGCAGGACATGGGTGTCCTCTCACTCTCTCTCTCTCTCTCTCTCTCTCTCTCTCTCTCTCTCTCTCTCTCTCTCTCATGCAAACAGGCTGTATGCTGATTGGTTGATATGCTCCTCTTGGCAGAAATGCTGGCTGTTTACTGGTTGATTTTGTAGAGCCTCTGAGTCACATATGCCTACTAACCGCAGCCTTGGTGTGGTGGTCACCGTGGTGACAGAATTTGAAAACTGATTGGCAATAAACAGAAATGTCAAGATAGCAACAGTCATTACATCCTTTAGTTGTCGAAATATTATTGTCCATATTATTCAATCAATCCGGCGCAAATGAGGCTAGAGTTGTGGATTAATTTATCAAAAGTGCAGCAGCAAGGAATTTATGAGAACCGTTTAGACTCTATGGGCTCAGGCTCGAATGTTTTCAACAGCTAGCAACGCCCCTGTCTAGGTGTCACCTGATAATTCCCAAACAAAATCACGTCTTTATTTTTAATACTCCTACAGCAAGATACAAACTATTTGCTGTTTGATGCTTATATGAGAATCTAACTGCTGTAAAATTGCAGATGAGCAAGCATAGCAAAAGGTGCAAGGTCTAAAACAACAGCAATTTCTGCAATACAGTGTGTAGCATCCATTCACCCTTATTGCTGTTACACTCACAAATTGCGTTTGCATCCTTGGCTGTTTATCAGTTCTATGGAAATCACTTAATCACATTTTAAATGTATGCGATAAATCCTAATTTTCCTTCATGACCATCTATTAACAGATATCTTCCCAAACTATTCATGATTCGCCTCATCTATAGTCCAGTTTAAAGGGAGGTGGGGGGGAATAACGAAATGACTGGGATTCCTTAGGTGATGCAGTAAGGCTCTTGGCAAGGCAGAGATTGCAATTCTTCCAAGTCGTCTGGAATTGTGCAGTTCACTGAACCAATCCATCAGCAGTGCCCCCCTGCTTTGAACCTGAAATTGTATCCTACAGTTAAGGCAATCTGTTGGACTTTTGCTCCTCCAGGTTTCCTGTTAATGTCTCGTTCCATGGACATAGAAATATGAGGAAAATTACCAGGCAATCTGGAGCAATAAAACACAGGGCTCCAACTTTCCTGTTCGGGTAAACAATTGCATCATGAGGCTGCATTTTAATGGTTGGTTTACAGTTACAGCCCCATTGTATTCTGGAGAAAAAAAGAAAGAAAGGGGGAAAAAAAGCTAATTAAGTTTCAGTCTGACTGCGACAAATACTACTCAGTGTACCAGGCTAATGGAGCCCTGAGACAGTATCTTCTATTTGAGATTCCACTCCCAGTTCAAAATAACTAAGGGGACGACTTCAATCATCTGTGTCACAGCACATTGCCTCAGAGATATGGATTAGTTTATGTTTTGCAGCCATTTCCACCTGAAAAAAAAAAGTGTAGTTGAATTATATTTTGAATTAAAACTTTCAGGGGAGCACATTAACTTCAACCTTGCTGTAATTATTTCCTTTCTCATTCAGCCAGCTGCTTCTCCGGGTGAATTAAAACATTAAAAGCCTGGATGCATTTGGATTTGCATGTTTAGTGAGAGGTAAATGTGACCTTTATTTGTTTCCATTTGTTTAACAGGAACGCTGTGCTCAGATGAGTTGGATTAATGTGCCACAGAAGAGAAATGACGTGAGGAAGAGGGGTCTATAGAGGTGGAAGGAATTGGGTGAGGGGATTGGAAGATGGCGTAACGTCTTTATCTAAAGTTTACAATACAGCCTGTGTTACATCACTTCGGCGAGTCACCAACTTATGGGGTTCCATTTTCTTTCTAGAAAACATGCATTAGCAATTATGGATTTGAAGTTTTGATAGAGCTAGTATTTCACTGTTTCTCCCCAAAGTGAGCACACACTTCAATATAACATGCAAATTCATACAAACATATTTCACCCTCATGGATTTTGTGTTGCACAGAAATGTTTTATTTTAAACCAACATAATTAGTAATTCTGCAACTTTTGAACAGAATTCTATCAGGTAGCCTGGGTGTTCCCATACTGCCTTGCGCGATGATTTCTTTCATGCTGCTAAGGCAGTCTGGAAACTAACGCCCACATTTCTGCCTGATGTTGGCGTCCAATCACAGAACAGGGGAGAAAGCAAGACCATGATGAGCTATGCACAGACACATTTGATAGACATCCGTGGCGCCCAATGAACGGATCTGGGCATTTTTTCAAATACGAGAAAATGAACGTCTGGTTGCCAGACCACGTCTCATTTGAGAAGTGGTAGGCGCTAGCCAGGCTAATCATCAGGTACATTGCTCACAGACTGTTTGCATTTGCTACCTCTCGGTGTCTGTAGAGTTCAGTCATCTCTATATGGGATGGGAGGAGAGGCATATTTGTTTTCACGTGTTCTCATTCTTAACTTCACTCCGTAGTAGATCTCAACAGGGATAGCAGCTCTAATCATAGTTTAATTCAATTCCCTCTCCATTCCTCTGGAGCGCTGTCAGCTTTGCTGTTTTGACTTAATGCACATTATAAGATAAACAGAATTCATCAGTCAAGACAGAGCCTGGAGACCATCAGTATCTGGAGTCTCCTATTCAGTCAAAGAGCTTCACAAGGAAGACATGCATCCTCCAGAAATCTTTAAAGGGATCAGATTCAAACAAGACAATCAAGAGGGTGATAAACATTGCTCTCACAGTCCAATGGTCGATGCCCGTTGTGTCTTTAGTGCTGCCAGAGAGTAATTAAGAGCTCCCAGTGGCTTCTGTGCAACCCAGACGAATATAAAATACTAATATGAAAACTAGAATTAGTGGGTGAAACATAGTCTGCAGGCTACGAATCCCATAACCAATACTCTGGATTTTTTTTCCCTTTTTTTTAATTCGCAGGAACACCAAGGACTGACCTGTTAATAAATATTGTTCTCGTCAGATTTGTGTAGAGGGGGAAAAAGACAATAAGCATTGGTACATTTTATGCAGAGTAATTTTTTCAAATCATGCTCTCCGGTGACATTTCCCTCTAATTATTGCATTTAGTCAAGGCTGCATCCTTAATGCTCTCATTAATGAGATTATGTGTGGGTCCCATTTGAGGGACAGCAAATTGCTTCTATTTTTGCAGCCAGGCAGCATGTGAATTTTTCAGCAGGGGGAAAATGAAACAGCTTTCTCCCTCCTACCTGATGGAAAGTTCACTCAGCTATAACATTTGCTTTGCCTATAACTTTCCTCCCTATTGCAAAGCCCTATTGCACACCCGTAGTGCATATATGGGAAGAAGGAGGAGGAGAAGGCCTAGGTGACAGGTCCACTCTCACTGCTTCACAAAGACTTTCATCCTTCAACTGTATCACCATCATCACGAACGTAGCAGGGGAGGAGAACCAAGAAAGCAGTTGAGAAGTCGATAGAGACGAGGAGAGGAAGAGGAAGAGGAAGAGGAGGAGAGAGCAGTATAGCTCTGACGCTAGATCTACATCTTAAAAGTCCTCGTGACATTTTCGACAACTGATTGGCCAGGGGGACGGCACGTGCAAGTCTCGGCGCCGGTTGGACGTGTATCGGGTTTGTGGGTGGACTGAGCGAGAGCGGAGAGCGGAGAGAGTGAGCAGTAGGACGGCACACCTCCACCTCAGACACTTGACATCATCGTCAAACAGCTGGTGCTGGAGATGTGCCTCAAAGTACATGAAATGCACCATGGATTAGGTGAGTGGGACCAGAAGTGTTTCAAATCCACAGTCACACAGACACGCACACGCACGCACGCACGCACGCACGCACACACACACACATACTGTACGCACACAGAGAGAGAGAGAGAGAGAGAGAGAGAGAGAGAGAGAGAGAGAGAGAGAGAGAGAGAGAGAGAGAGAGAGAGAGAGAGAGAGAGAGAGAGAGCTGTGCAGACACATATGACATCCATCACTATTCATAAAGATAAGTGCCCAATAATGGAGAAATCCATCCTTTATTGAAAGCAGATGGACATAACTGTGGAAACTGCAGTCCCCCCGGGCATTTGTTAAGTCAATACATTACATACTACCATAAATGCTTAAAACTTTATAACGCATCGAATGCTTATTTAGTGGCGCTATTTGCTCTTTTTATACCCAATCATGGTACCAGTTAACCTACGACATGCTCCTCATTGTACTTTATTTAGCATTGCACAACTTTTCCAGCCTTTTTGTTGCCCTTGTCCCAACTTTTCTAGAGATATATTTTACTGGCCTCAAATTCAAAATTAGCTTGTATTCTTATGTCATGCTATGCCATGTCCTTTTTGCAACTAAATATGGGTTAACAAGATTTACAGATTATCACATCCTGTTATTATTATTATTATTATTTTCTTGACATCCCTCCCAACTTGGGGGGTGTATAAATAATTCAAAATCCTTCATGAATAACGGACTGGGAAACATACCACACCATTTGTGTTCCATAAAATACTTAAGGACCTGTGATCTATCATGGTTATGCCGTGTCAGTTGGCATTTTACGGTACGTCAATCAGGTCATGCCAGTAAAGCTCATAGCCTCCCCATGTACTGCTCCCAGAAAATCTAACCCTTCACCTTCAAGTTGTCAGTGACCTGCTCTGCCAGTTACTGCAGAAATGTACTGCCACAAACCGTATTACCTATTTACAGCCTGGGGGCAATAATTTCTTTAAAGCCGTGTCGAGGAGGAAAACAGTCCCAGGTATTGCACACACTTAAATAGCACGGAAAAGAAGAAAGACTTCAGAGCAGTGGTTGTGATAGAAGTTTCTATTCTTCGAATTTCCTCTTTCTATACTAGTGAGAACGATGAGAGCCTTTGATAGTGCAGCGGCGCAGAAGACTGACCTGGGAATCATTTTAATTAATGTTTAGAGGGGGAGTCGAGGGCAGAGATTAGCTCTCTGCGACTGCGGTGATGTCTGAGGCTTCCTTCAGGAAATTAGCTAAAAAAACTCCAGCTTCAAGACTGTAATTGGACGCAGGGATCTCACAGCCGCGTTAAACCCCGCAGAATCACTGCAATCCCAGGCCTCGGGACGAGATGAAGGGTGGGAAAAGACAGATCATACTTTACGTGTTACTTCACATGTCACAGGCTCGGGGTTGGGGCAGGGGGGGTCGACATACTTCTCTAATGCTGAAGATAAAGAGAGACATCAGCGAAAAGTGGTGGGTATGAGCAACAACATCCGGAGATACTCATTGCACTGCTTTTCGTAGGCACTCTTTCAACTTAGACACAGTACCTTTTAGCACGTCATAGAAGTTCTGGACTCTTTATCTTTTTTTTTTAATATGAACCAATTTACGAAGTGGATTTCTAGTGAATTCTGTGCAATTATTTCCCACAGCTTGACACACTTTATCCAGTGTTCTTAGAGACAATTAGGGAGACACTGCCTAATTTATACTCGGTGGTGACATACGGGCAGTGGGTCGTAAAATGCTATAATTACCCTTCAAAAAAGACAGTGGAGCTCATTTAACTGACATTAATTAGTCAAACAGTAGAAAGCCGGAGTTGAGAATACCCCAGCCATGAAAAAAAAAAAAAACGAAACACACAACACACCGATTGATAATTGCGCAGTTTCGTACGGCACTGTGGTCTAGCCTGGTCCTGTGGTGCTGCAAGCAGCCCCCATGAAGCACTTTCTGCTGCTTGGCAGAGACACTGTTTGCTCTTTGTTGTGACAGGGCGGATTTGGTTCAGCAATCACTGGTTGGTGCTCTCTGGCATAGCCACCCAGCGGATACCCACTCAGACTGGGGGGGTTACGTACATGGCCACAAGGCAGGCCACGTCTGCCGGACAATCTGGGTAAGAGAAATGCAGAGAGAGAGAGAGAGAGAGAGAGAGAGAGAGAGAGAGAGAGAGACAGAGAAAGGGATGGAGGAAAGCGGGATGAGGGGATAAATATTCACACAATGTGACAGTATACAGTTTGCCATTGTGAAATAGTGTCGCGATATCAAATCAAACATCCATGATTTGCACAAAATAACAGTGCCAGGGTGCATTACATCAGTGCTGAGCATGAGTCACTCAGGCCTGTCGGTGTCAGCTTGAACTGCACGCCGAGGCTAACAATTATAGCGATGTTCACAGATAGCATATCAGGCATTAATGTTGCGCCACCATTGTCTACCATCACATGGACAACATAGTATTAGCCACTGAACACTAGTCAGGTGCTATTAGATCAAGGATGCGCACAAAGTGTCAGAGCACCTCATTTCACAAGTCTTTTGTCTCAGAATCCATCTTAGCCATTCTGTCATTTCTTTGACATCAAAGAGGCTGCTTTGCTGACTGAGCCCATAACTGAAAATCTCCGCATGATCCGTTGTGTGCGTGGCTTGCTTCATTGACTTCTCTTTTTGGAAAGAAAGAGAAGACTTTCTCTCTCTCTCTCTCTCTCTCTCTCTCTCTCTCTGAACTTTGGGGAAAGACATCTGTTCGCACAATTAAGAAAGATGGAACTCTTCCCCTCAGGTAATGTATAGGCGGGCGCTAGGTCGCTAGGTGCTTAGCATGCATGAAAAAGGAGCGATGAGCTGACCAGGCATTTTGACAGACATATTTCCCAAAGTCCCACAAATCACTCCTCTTTATAGGGGAGTATAGGCATTCCTAACTGATTGATGCTATTAGTGTTCATTATATGCACATCATTACATTTCACATGAGTTACTGCTTCTTTCCGTCACAGTGGAATGAGGAGAAATGCCATAATAATCTTTCACCCCCCAAAACATCCAAAAGCAGGATGTCTTCAGCTTGAATTGTGGAGTTAAAAGAGCAGGAAATATTAAAAAGGGCACTCCACTGATGTTGTTTTTAAGCCATTGTGGAAATATATTTGATACATTTTGATCAAAGTGGTTTATTTGCTCCTGCAGGATTTGAAAACATCTGTCTAAATTATCGTGATCAAATACCTGCAACTCCCAGGATAGTCCCAGGGCTATTTATAGAAGATAATCTGCATTAACAGGACATGGCATATAAACTGGTACTGGAAATTGCTATCATGACATCCATTGATTTTCTAAGGATAATGTCTTTTACAGCAGGAAATGTCATACTAAAGGATGATTCTTTTTTTCCTTTTTTTTGCAGACAGGAATTTCTTTGACTATTAAGAAAGTCCACAATAAAGATGGAAGAGCATTAAAAGCTAAGAGAAAATCAATTACTACATTAAAATATGCTAATGAGGATCAGTCTGTTACTAATCCTGATATGATATTCTGTTGACATTGACTTATCACTACTTTGACTTTCTGCTGAGCATACATGTTTTGTTAATAAAAATACAATAAGAGTATACATTTCAAGGATTGCATTAAAAAAGTGAACAAAGGTGGAGTTATATGGGACCATTTTCTTGTATATTTCCCCAGTGTTGGCTTTTTTACAATTGAAATAGTTGTTATGGTAATAAATCAACAGCTGAATCATTCTGTTTTACATTTCTGCAGTTATTCACGACCAGCCAAGGTCAGTTATGGAACATGAATTTAGATAAATGGGACTATTGACCACATGAATGCCTGTACTTGTTGTCGGCCCGATATTACAACAGCTCTTCCAATAGAAGCTCAGTGTTCACAAGAATCACTTCCTCCCCTTCCCTCTCCCCCTCCCCCTCCCTCTCTTCATTTCTGACTGGCTAATGAGGTGACAGATGTTTATGCTTTTAATTTCCCCCACGCATTCCTTCAGTTCGGGACCCAGCACATCTGTAGTGCGTTCTGCACAGGCAGACACACTGTTATTACTATTCAAAGCTCCTGCTTCTGAGCTGCTTTTTGGAACAATGAGCAACAATGACTCCTTTTCTTGCACCAAGCTGTGGTTTTGTGTTAACTTGAAATTGACTACAAATAATTATCTGAAATAATATACGGCACCTTGGAATGGTTTGTTGTCAATCTTCTTTTTGGGTCTGTGTTTCATACAGTACATCTTAAAGGTTTGAGAGCGATCCTCTATATATTCTTGAGACATTCTTGAAAAAAAAAAAAGACTTAACCAAATCAATCTTTTCCCTCTTAGCTAATGCACTGTGGAGAATGATATGAGCTCTGGCTACCGAAAACACACGAGTAGGCTGATGCATGACCTTAAGTAATATTGGTAATTTTCAGTCAGCTATCTTTGGGTCTGCCCACTCAGATCTTCTCTTTATCTATGTCATCCTGACATGTCACTCTGGCACCCTGGCACATTCACAGATGAACCACCCGCTTTCTCTCTTCCCCCGGCCCATCGTGACATGCAGCCAATGCTTTCACTGGCATCAAAGGCAGGGACATTACCATGATCCGGGGCAGAAAAGGCAGGCAGAGCGCATCAGGCTCAAGATGGCGGCAGGGGCGGCAACAAATAATGAAGCCACGGAGGAATAATTTGAGGGTTTTCATGGAGACTTGCCAGGTTAATTGTTGCTCAGACGAGAACAGCGGCGCACATGGCGCCTTTGATAAGTTATTTATTTATTTGTCTGGTTGTTTGTTTGTTTGTTTGTTGGTTTGTTTGTGCATTTTTTTTGAGAGGGAAAAAAGAGTGATGACACGACAAACAGAAAGCGCAGTGGGCGTTTAAGAATTGAGGGATGGTGTTTGAGGTGTCTCCGGCAGAGATATGAAAAGTGTCGACCTGTCCCACCCCAGCAACCTTTGTCTTCCTGTTTATGAGTGAGTGAGTGAGTGAGTGTGTGTGTGTGTGTGTGTGTGTGTGTGTGTGTGTGTGTGTGTGTGTGTGTGTGTGTGTGTATGTACGCCATTCTGGCTCTCTGGGAGTCATTGAGGGGGATTGTTTTGCCTGGGCTTCTGTGATTAAAACGCACTCTTCCTCTGCCATTCTGTTGCACTGTCAATAAGGCAGAGGTGTTGGTCGGGGACCGAAAATGGCTGTTGCCAAATCCCACGTAAACACACAACCCAGGAATGAAGGCTGCTTTAAATACATCAGTGGGGCATCATGTTTTGAGTGTGAAGAAGTTACTTTGATTTGTTTAAAAATGTGCTTGTTTCTTAGTGTTTTTCAAGAGCTCACAATGTATAAATGCAGTCTTGAGTTTAGATTTCATACGTTGACTGTAATTTCTGCTCCAGGCTAAGAGGAGTCAAACCGAGGTCATTAGCATTGCCATCTCAAGAAATATGAATTTCCATACTCACTTTTATTAGTCATGATGATTTTTAAATATTCATTTCACAGATGGTGGCTAATGGTATGTAGTAATGTTGTTGTATAACAGCCTATTTCTTGTTAATACCTTGTTTACTGTGTATCCAAGGGTCTCGATAGAATCTCGGATCTAATTTTGAACACCATCACTACCAAATTATAATCAGTATCCGGATAACCTAATTTTGCTTGATTGGAAAGCCCTCAATCTAATTGGATATTTAAACAATTATTCAAGCTGAATTGTATCTTCTGAAAGCTACGTACTATCTTCTGCTGCGGCAAGCTCCCCCCCCACCCCCAAACACACACACACACACACACACACACACACACACACACACACACACACCACTGCCTTCCTCCCTATAATTAATCTGACATATGTACTGCTGCATCCCTATCTGACATTGCAATTTCCTAGCACTTTCTCTTAAATTCATCAGTCACCCACTTCCTGCTTTTAACCGTTCGGTTCTCCGGTTGATGAATGAGGTGATATACTGTATCCTTTCAAAGCCAGAGGTGCTGGAGTTCCCACTCATCATGGGAGCACATCAGTTTGGATACCCAGCAGGTGCTGGAGTATCCCAAGGCATGTTCTGGTTAGGGAAGAGATTGGTTTATCCATGCCATCTTCACCTTGACTAATAAGGAATGAGATTCCCGACACAGCAAAAAAATGTGGTGTTGTGTGAATAGGTGAGCAAGGCCATCGCACCCCCTTTCCCAAAGACCCAGGTTTGTTCTTTGCTTTGCAGAGAAACAGCCAATCATAGCTTATGAAGTGTCTCTATAAGACTGAACCAGGGCTGGATTAATTGAATTCATCTTTAAATTGATATCTGTGAAAGGGTGTGCATTTTATGTGGAGTGGAGAATTCCATCACTTTACTCCTTTCATACTTTCTTTGATTGGACAAGTGCAGAGAGCTACAGTAACATAGGCCATAGAGCACCTTAACAGTTAAAACGGATTGCCTCAGTTCTTATGACTCTCTCCTGATTTCAGATTCAGAATAATTGGGTAGTATACAGTGAATGGAACTCTAATGTATTGGGCTGTTTATAATGTAGATAGCCTACTGGTCCAATAAAGAAGCATACCATAATAACATAGGAAAGTGATCTGGGTTGTAATTGTTCAACAGGATCAGTGAAAAATGCTTGGCCAATATTAGTGGCATGTTTTATTTTTTATTTTTGTTATTTGCCATGTAAGACCCCAGACTGAATCTTTAAGGCCTGATAGGATAACACTGCTGCAGTGCGTTGCTATGGAAACATTACTCAAATCTTCCCTCATTTCCAGCTATTATGAGTCCTCACTTGGTTGCAACAGGGTAAGACCAAGAGGACGAAGGAATATTTTATTTTTTTCAGCTACTTCCATAGACCCCTTCTAAAACGGGCATATTTAAATGATATACGGTACGACATCTCTGTTCTGAGGGTTATCTGAAAAGTGTTATCATGCTTGGAAATGTTCATTTATATACCACACAAAACTATTGTGTGATTTTCATATACCACAAAATAATGTTGAACTACAATAAGATCACTTTGTTAAAAATGCGATGTGTACAATCTTTCAAGAATCTTTCCCAAATCTTTTCAAAGTCTTCTGGTGTAAGGATGGCTTTAGATGCCAAGCAGCAATCATTCTCCTTCCTGCAATAAAAGTGGCTGCATTAAACAGCAACGACAGCTTAAGCAAAGCTAGTCAGTTAAGTAAGGCCAAAAATACAACCCAATCATTTACATAAATAAGCCTGTAACCATATGCTGAGAGTTTTCCTACTGCAATTATGTTGACCTTCCTGTATCTGAGGTATAACAATGACATCAAAATGCTACATGGTTTTTAGAGATTGTTTTAGTGACTCATTGACTCATGATTCATTCTCTTTCTTGTCATGTTTGGACAAAAGTTAGCGCACCTCAGAAAAGAGAGTCATAGTCAATTTGAGGATTAGGATTAGGTCTCTGAGGAAAGTCCACCTTCCAATGGGTTGTCATTTCTTTAAACTTGTTCCACTCAACTTATGAGAGGCAAATTGCAATAAAGCACACGCACACACTCACACATATGTGCGCACATACACACACACGCACACACACACACACACACACACACACACACACACACACACACACACACACACACACACACACACACCATATATTTCATTTAAGTTTATTGATTCTTTTCAGAATCATATTACAAAATAACAATAAACGTTTAGTGGATGAAGTGGCTTATATACCTTACTGCTACAAGTACAGCTTTTTTTCTTTTAAAATATTGAATTATATTGTTTTATGACATATCATAAAGCATCACATGACCAAATAATGAAATCCAAACCAACCGAACTGTGTAACGTGGTACAATGGTCAGCATTACTGTCACATGGAGAAGAATTCATCCTTGGGGTAAGAAGGGCTATCGAGAGGCACTAATCTGAGCAAGAATAGATAATGCATGAATGGCTATAGCCTACTGTGATCATTTTGATAGAGAGGACCTTCATTACTCTAAATTCTAACAAGAAGACTCATATGGTGGAATGTTGTTGGTCAAATATATAACACGAGTACTCTAACTGTTCTGCCATGTTCCGCTAATTGTTTCACTTTCAATAAGTAAATGTCTTTGGTATTTAAAACTTTTACAAAAAAGTAAAAGTACGTTTAATACATTACGCCACTTGTCACACGATGTAAGTAGGAGGCATGCATCACAGGAATAGCCAGAGCACGACAGAATATCTGGCGGTTTGAGCCATTCAAACGTGTGCAAAGTGATGTCTCACTAATTCCGTTTGCAAACTCCCCAGTGTTAGCTTAAGATGACAACTGGAACAAATCACATAGCTGGTAGGTGAACCTGTTGAGGCCCGCTGGGAGACTTGATGAGGGCTTGAGTCCTCCCGTCATCCTCCCCGGCATCACAGCACATGGAATACAATACGAGTACATGTGTTCCATTGTGATATGGGAAAGCAGAACATATGAAGGAGTGATCCATTTTCACTTCCTGTTACATGTGAAGAAGTGCCACTGTGTTCTGCAGCGTACAGTATTTCATGTAGGCCTATAAGTATGTTGTTTCCATCTCATATTATGCATGACACAGACTGCAATTTAAAGCATCAGGGAGAATTCACAACAAATGATGTAAGTTAGCTGTATCTAGAAGAACTGTGAAAAATGTAGCCCACCCCCACATGATGTAGTGACACCAGCAGTGAGGTGAGGTGGTGGGGAGAATGACACAGCTAGCGAACATGGATTGTGGTGAAATGTAGTGAAGATTTATTACAGTGCCTGAAACAGTGACCCAACAAATAGCAAACAAAAAATACTTTCAGACAAACGGAACAGCAAACATAAAAGCCTTGCTTTAAATAAAGGCCAACCAATTAGAGCTAATTGGTTGGTAGCCTACCACTTCGACTGGGCGGAATCTACCCAGCCCATGTACAAACAAACATTCATAGACATACAATGGAACATATAACTGAACATAGCCTACAGGACACTATTCATATAAATAACATCATATATCCACAATTAAATAACAACAGCACTGCAATATGAAATAATATGGAATAGAATGTAGCAAAAACCCGCACAATCAGATATTTTCCTCTTCAGGGAATAAACTACCCATTTGGGCTCGTGTTCCTTGGGGGAAACACATTGTGAGGGACCAGGAAGTAAAGGATGCCAGTGTTTGTTTATGTTTGCATGGAGAAATATATGGATTAACCGCATGGAATTGGTTATGGAGCAGAAACGGTATTCGTCAAGATGTTGTGAAGATGTTGAGTGAGTAACGGACAGTTGTGTGAATAACTTTCGCGGTATTGCATTAATACAAATCAATGCACAGCATGTCAGATACTTCAGTGACTCGTGCGCGTGTGCGTGTACGCGTGTCTGTGCGTGTAGGAGAACGGCAGAAAGTTTGCGGTCAGGCGTGTTGGTGGGAAGGAGGGGCTGCTTTTCCACACATGACTAACAGAGGCAGTCAGCCAGTAGGCCTACAGTCTGAACAGTGACTAGACTGCGAGTGCTAATTGGGCTTTAATTGAAAAGGTGAGCAAAGTGCAAAGTAGCCTATGTCAACAAACAGTTCTCGTGCATGAATAATAGCTATTGTGATGATGCATATGAGAGCAATGTGTGAGTGCAATGGTGTTAAATCAGCAAGTTGACTTTGCCTAGCTATCTAATTAGCTTTAGTTAGTCTCAAGACTTTGCCCATTATTCAGATGATGTCCCTCAAACTTCAACATCTCTATTGCCTTTTATGTAGATGATATGATGAAGCTGTTGAATCACTTTGTGCTGAACCTCCTAAACTCCCTGTGGTCAGTGTCACGTATTTAAGGGTGTGACTGGACTGCAGCCTGGGATAGGGCTAGCAGTGATTCCCGCGCCCCTGACAACTCCCCTATTTAGATGTTTCATTATGAACTGTGATTGCTCCAAGACATTTCCCCCCTCAGGTTGATAACACACAGAAGCAATTTAGCAGCCTTTGTTTTTCTAAGGGACGCCGCTGAAATGAACAGTAATAGACAACATAATTTAAGTCTCCAATGCCCCATCCTGCTCAGGGCTGTTGAGGGAAAATAAACAAATCAAATCCGTTGTTACAGCTCACCAGTCCTAATACATTGCACCAGTCGTGCCATTTTTGTACAAGGACTGTGGACAGAAAGATGTTTTATACAGGCTCTTGAGCATTGGCAATGCTTTTATGTGCGCCAGTTTGTTTTATTATTCATGTGTGTAAATGGGGAAATTGTTACAAGACACAATAGTTAACACACATTATTATCCCAAAACTTAAATGAATTCCCCTGTCTTGTCAGCATACATGGTGAGAACTTCTCTGCTGTTAGTTAAACCATCTGGTGATTATATACAGTGTATTTTTTTACCCACTTCAAATAGAGAGACTGGAGGAGTTTTGATGAAATTCAAAACATATCATAATGGTATGTTGTGCCATGTACTTATTGGTCACTTTTTAGCCTACACATATTCACATCAGTACCTTTGTCGGCCTTTAAGGCCACTAAGACATGCAGTCCACAGTGAAGGTCTTGATATGCGGTGGACTTCACACATCGCAGCCAAGACCAAAGTGAGAAGATGAGGAAAGTGACTGCTGTCATGTCTGGCGATGTCTGCGAGGCTGCTATGTCAGAGTGCCGTGCAGTAGGTGGGTGTTAAGCTAGTGTCAGTTAGTGAAGTACATGCTTCATCAGCCATTCACAGTCCCCGGGCATGTAAAAGGCCTGTTAGGCCTGTGCTTAATGGGATGGAGACAAAAAACATTTAAAGCAAAACGGTGGTTCTTTAACCTTACTGGAGTCATGTTATACACTTTTAAATATTTTATATACCCTGAAAAGTTTTGACAAAAAAAAAAAGAAAAACTGCCTGGATCCATTTTTCTCTTTTTTCTTATGTTCGAACATGCCCTGAAAACTCTGCAGGGAAAAAGCAGGCTGACCTTTTGATTGTGCTTTTATTTTGATATGTAATGTACAGACATTGTTAGCTTAATTTTGATTGGCCAATGAGCAGTAACAGGGGAAGGAGCATAATACATTAAAGTAGTTTTGATGTGCTCTGTGGTCATTTGCTTTCTTCAGCTATTTCAGTCAGACTGCTTTGGAAAGCCTGATACAGTACATCCCTATAGTCACATCTTCTGTGTGGAAAAAAATAAATCAGGTTTAATTCAGATTGCAGTTAAATGCTTCTGCTGGAGACACTTTCAGGAACTGTATTCAGAGCACCAGTTCTGCTTCTTTATACTATTTCAAAAGCAATCTTTTCTTTTGTTTGCCTTTTAATGGCTTACTTTCACGTTTTCCACACCATCCACTTCCCTCTGCCTGCTACTAAACTACTTAACTAGACTACTAAATCTGTCATACCTAGGGATGTAACGATACACTCAACTCACGATTCGATATGGATCACGATTTTTTGTTCACGATACGATTTTATCACAATTTTTTTTTTTTATATTGATGCTGTTTGAAGAGGTTGCTCTAAAGAAAATCAAATTGCACCACTCCCTCTCCTTCCAAAGTATTACGTACACCTCTCCTCTTAAAATAAATGGCAGGCCCTACTCTGCCCTGCAAAGCAAAAAGGCAGTAACTATGCAGAGTGCAAACTGAAAAAAAAAAAAAAAAACATTTTAAAGTTATGCTGTTGCTTAGCCTTATGGTTGTAGTTAATGTAGCAGTTATTGGAGGTTTATTTTTTTTTTTACTTTACATTAGCTTATTTTTGGTACTTATCAGTCTTTATAATAACTAATTTTCGACCAAAAATGCAGTTAGGCCCTACTGCCTTTCTGCTTTGTAGGGCAGTACTGTTATATGCAACATCAATATAGTTGTTCAAGTGCACACACTAAATGGAGAGATTAAAATTCAGACTGTGCCTTTAAATAGGCAACTTTTCCCATCTATCAGCACAATGCTACTGTAAGCCATTTCCACTAAAACAATCAGCTCAATATTATGTGCAAGACTGATGTTTACCAAGCATGCAAAGTGTTAATCTCTTAGCACTATCGTCATACGTTTTCTCATAGTGACATGGCTATCCCGACATATGTTCTGATGTAGCCTACATGGGGCGCACGGAGGTGACCGGCGGGACAAACGCGAAATGACAAGGTGTTAACTAAACAATTGAGTAGACCTAAGGTCGACAGGCTTTGTGGTTAAAACGATGAAAACCAGTAGGTTAGTCTGTCACAGCTAACTTCGTTCAAGCACAGTAGCTTAGACTAGTTTACACGCACAGAAATTAAAAGTCAATATCAGCATCACAAGATTGCTGTCATTATCGGAAAATCCAGACACGTCAAACTGGACGCGAACGCGTGGCAAAAACAAAACAACTTCATAAATGATGTCTTTTTCAAACCTTGAAAACACCACATTAAAATCCAAGCATTTTCAAGGATTTCAAGCACCCATACGAACCCTGACACACACACTCTTGTTCAAAGTTGTTGCCTACCGTCGTCTTCCCTCGTTCTGTGCCCCGTACCTAGTGACATAAGTCACGTGACTCATCGCGATTCATTTTTTCTATCAACCGGTGCGAATCGTCACGCATTTGTATCGATTTTTATTCGTGTCACGATGCATCGTTACATCCCTACCTGTCAGTGCGTAGAAAGGCAGATTTGCGCTTGTTTTGTTTTGGCCTTGAGATGGCCAATGTGGAATCAGCGGGCTGAATGAAGAACAGAGCCGCCCACCGTGGGAGATGTGTTTGTCAAAGAGTTTGTTCAAATAGAGGATATCACTGCAAGCACCTCACACAATCACTTGTGCGCAACTGTGTTCCTTGGTGTTGCTCGAATCAAAACGGCCCCCCCTCAGTTTTGTCATAGGGAGGACAAAGATGTGAGACCCAGTCAGGATCGATGCCGATAAGAATACAAGTAACAATGGAAGCACTGGGGAGCTATGTGTTCACCCACAAATGTTTCTAATCCTTTTCTCAGCCACAAATATGAAATCTCCCTGGTGCCTCGCCCTGCCAATGACTGTGCACAATGCCTGCATTCAGATCTGAGAAATTGGACGCTTTCAACGTTGACCCGCAAGGTCAAATTGCTTTCTTCTTTATTGCATATGATAATACACAATGTGCCTTTCCTCTAAGAGAGGGAGAGAGAGAGACTCTTGTAAATGATGAACATCCAGGCAAGATAAATGGACACACACACACACACACACACACACACACACACACACACACACACACACACACACACACACACACACACACACACACACACACACACACACACACACACACACACACACACACACACACACACACACACACGCCAAAGACAAAAGGTCTGGATTTATATAATTTTCATCCACCCAGCCAATGTCAAATGTCAGACTCCAGGATGTGTTCATAAGAATGTTTGCGCACATATAGGTTAATCTCTGAGGACCCCTCTGAAGAAACCATATCAATGAAATAATCATGTTGGTTGGCACAAATACTGTTGCTGCCGAGCATATACCAAAAGGAGTCTGTAATTAGAAAGCACTGCTTCACAATCCATCACTGGCATTTTGAACTTAGCGATGCTACAGTGCATTACATATGTCTGGAAATTACTGTCATATTGAGTTCCGTCGTTTTGTAAATGTCTTTTCTTATTTTTTTTTCTCCCTCTGTCTCGCTGTTTCTCTCCATTGCTCTCACCCACTCTTTCACCCTTAACTCTCCAGCCCCATCTCTCCCACTCACCTTCTCTCTTTTCTCTCTCTCTCTCTCTCTCTCTGCCCTCTTGCTGGATACATACCTGTATTCCTCCCTCAGTCGGTTTCAAAAACATCAACAACACATAAGGCCATGGTAGGCCCAACCCCATTCTCCAAATCAGCATAGCATTTTACATGATGAATCATACGTGGAGGGGGGGTAAATGGATCTTTGTAGGATGCATAATATTCAATTTCAAATTGGAACACTGTTTTGAAAGAAAAAAATAGGCCTAAAAATACTAATAGGATCCTGACTAGGAGCTTCCATTAAGTAGGCCAAATGAAATATGTCAGTGAATCATAGTTCTGTGTGAATTGTAGTTGTGCGGGGCACACACTGGGAACATCTTGATTCTGTGTCTTGTGTAAATCACATTATATTTGGATTCATTGTGCACACATCAAAAACATATGTTGTCCATGGCTAGAAAGATTTAAACATAATAGAATCACCTTTACATCGAATACCCTGAATATACACTAGCGAATCTGGGAGGAACTGAATTATAAGAAGGCACTGATCTGTCATGCACAGATTTTGGAACAGTAGACATAATCTGATTCCAAGGAAATGATGATAGAATCCTATTTGTTACACAGATAAGTTACCAGTATTTTTCTTGACATGCTCAGAAGGATTGACTGAGCAAAACCTTGTTCATGGGGCCATTCTTCAAACATGACCATGTTGTGATTATCAATCTAACAATCAAAAACATTTGGACTATAATGCCTTAATTTGCATTTACGCATTTGTGCTATCCTCTCCATTACCGCTGTGACGTCTGCCAGGTCCGTGCACTCTTAACCTCAAAGAAAAAGAGAGGGGAAAAAAAATATCAATACTCCCGTATTTATTAAAAGCATCGTTGCTGGCTCGGCTGCAGGGGCCCCCTAAATGGAGGACATCAATATGAATTCCCCTCCTCTTGATTTCATTGCCTCCATTAGACGAATGAGGCTAAAAGGACCAGGACTGGGCTGCATAAAGAACGGTGCGGGCCCAGAGATGTAGGAGGCGCATGGGCCGTGGCGCCGGGCCAGCACCTCCAGCAGCTGACTAATGACTTTCACTGAAGGTGTCACTGGCAGATTTATGTGGCCCGGCCCTCAACTCTACTCAGAGTATCTTAAAGGGGGAGTTATTCACAGCACAAAACACCCTGCACCTCCACCACCTCCACCACCACCACACCACCACCTCTTTCTCTATCTCCTTGCCCACCTCCCAGATAGGCTGTCGTAACTCTAAATGCTGCTCCTGTCGTTGGGAAAAGAGGAGGACGTGAGTGTAAGAGGCTTGGACAGCCCAAGGAGTTCGAGTTTGCCCTGGTGTGGTCACTCACCTGAAAGTCAGTGAGAGTTTAGAAAAGAACAACAGAGTTTGTGGGGAAAGCATGGGGATTCTTCTTTTTCACTTGGAATTGGCGTTCCAAAATGCTCCAAATAGTAATGCTCCTGTCAAATGAAGCTCATGCAAGAATCATTAAGCCGTATTATGAATACACGCACGTATTCTTATTGACCCTATTTTCAAATCCAGTGCTGTTTTGGATTCGGTATTATTGCCCGGGTGTGATTGAATAGGAATATTTAAAAGGGTACGGTGAGAAGGACAAACAGCATCGGGGTGTCATGGAGAAAAAACAGCCAATCGCAGCCCAGGCCTACTTATGCCGCTGCTCTCGCTGATTGCCCTGTTGTCAGTGTCACCTCATCCAAGAGCAGATTAAAAAATCATGAACTATTTCCTCCCGGGTCGGCATTCTCCATTCCGCACCTGTTATCCGGGCCTAACCACCTTTCTACATTCCGAGGAGAACTCGGGGCCGCCGTCCTCCTCCTCGACCGACGCCTTGGCAGCCGCTCCTCCGTTCTCCCGGCAGCGTTCAACTGCCAGCGGCGTAATGAAGCCCGAGTGATCTCATTTTCATGTGTTAATCTCGGACGGGGGAGAAAAGCAGGTGACGTGATAGATCGGTAAATGTTTTCTCAGCGCGATTATCAGGCGGGGCGCTGCCATGCGAGATTGGAACAGGAGCCGAGCGGGAGCAGAGAGCCGTCTGAGGAGAGGACATTTGGCTTGGATAAAAAAAAAAAGAAGAAAGAAAAAAAAATAAAACTCCCAGAGACGGGCATTTTTTTCGTGGAGGTTTAATCACAACATCACCTCACCTGGCATTCAAAGAAAGACAGTTTCATGTTGCCCTAGTTTAGAAGAGGAAGACAAAGAAGAAGAAGAAGAAGAAGAAGAATGGGTGACAACAGGGAGACACAAAAAAGAGGATCACATTGAAATACGAAGCTTTAGCAAATCAGGCCGCTTTTCTCAGTGTCGTCTCCCACATTGATGCCTTAGTTGATGCCTATACTGGTGTTGTGTGTGATGGGAAGGATGAACACCAGCACACAACACATATAGATGAGACCATACTGACAGGAACACACTCATATAGTAGTGCCAACTTAATTATGTAAATAAATAAGCAGGGATGTCTTTAAGATGACAGTCCTGTTTCTTCATGTCACTGGAGGAATGCATAAGACAGTACCGTTCCTGAGAGCTTAAATCTCTTTCTCTAGAAATTAAATAATCTTTCATTTTTCATTTGACGTTGTTATAAATGTATCATTATATGAGCTTAAGGCGAAACCTGTTTGAGACTATTCTGTTTGAAATTAATGCTGGGAGACCATTCACGATCATTGGGGTTTGTGTGACATTGAGAGCTGCATGCTTTGATAGGTCAAGCTGTCAATCGCCGGCCCACTTCTCATTTGAACCTCGAGGAGATGAAAGATATCATGGAGTTCACAACAAAAGTGCTGTCAAGAAGAAAATATCACACAAAGAATGTGAAAAGCCAGAGATCACTTGGCTGTTTTGATCAGTTTTGAAAGGCTGTCTTTTCAAAACAGTACATCTTAATAAAATGACAAATTAAATGTCAGGCTCATAAAGTCCTGGTTGCACCCACCAGGATGTAACAGCATAGAATATGAATCAGAACTCTCTGCACTTTCACATTTCATATTGTTTTGACTCAAACAGCCATCAGCAGTTAACATTCGCACTAATCGCTTGCATAGGGCGCCATTCATTTATTATAAAACCACGCAACACAAAGCTTTTTGCACATAAATACAAATCCACGCAACACACAACTTTAACATTTTGCCATGAAATACTGGCAAGAGCACATACAAACAAAATGGATGATTCATGCCATGCACCTGCATTGACTGTTGCACTTGTCACTTTTTTATGTGGACAAAAGACTGAATGCACACCTCTCACCTCTCTCAAACACACACAAAAAAAATCTGTTTACAAAGATGTGCTGGGCCATTAAATGTTCAGTCTGTTCAGCGACGTGCATTGTTTTGTTGCTGAAAGCCTGTGCACAAAGGGACATCGGTCCAGGCCTTTCAAGTGTCTGCAGGCAAAATTACGGAACACATTCCATCCACTACTCCCGCAAATAAATAAGGCATTAGACAGTGAAAGGAAGAGAGTATTTGATTGGCCTTTGAGTTCAAATATCATCAACATTTCACCAGAATCAAATAGTGAATCATTAATTAACAAAACCCACGGCTTGAGTGCTGTCAAAAGTGATGGGAAAAAGGCCAAGGCAGTATGTTCAGATGTTCATGTAACAGACCACACACCTGTTCTAAAAACGAAAAAGACAAATAAGGCCCTCTCAACTCCACAAAAACCTTTCACAATGCCTAAAAAGGACACCTTTATCTCACTATTCCAGAAGGCCCTCGTAATGCATAAAGAGACTTTGTTATCACTGCCATTATAATTTTAAGCAGCACTGGTCTTTCCTCTTGCCCAGGCCCTTTGACCACAAGCTTAAGCAGAATGATTGCACAGTTGACTAGCACATAAATCACAAAAAGAAAATCTCTCATTCTTGTGTTACAACTAAGGTGTGACATTTTCACCAGAAAAAAGCCCGTTGGAAATGAGATAAAATTATACGATGGAAATAATATCATGATTTAATTTCTGTTGATAAAAAAACAGCTCTCTAGAGCAGGGGGACATATAGGTATTTTCATTGTGAAATTCGGTGTGCAAGAAATTCTGTAGAAGAAAAAAAAGTATAGTGTGTGTGTGCGTGTGTGCGTGTGTGCATGTGTGCGTGTATGTGTGTGTGTGTGTGTGTGTGTGTGTGTGTGTGTGTGTGTGGATGCTGAGGTCAACAGTAAGAGGAGGTTGCGTGACTACACTCTGACCACTGTATGACCACCAGCGAATTGCCACATTTTCACTCCTGATGAGAACCTCAAGCAAAGAGGTGCTCTCCATTTTTAAGAGCGAGAGAGAGAGAGAGACACACACACACACACACACACAGAACACAAAGGCCATCAGGTCTCATAGATGATTCTAGAAATACAGCAGAAAGGAGGCAGAGGGAGATATCTGGCAGTGTATACAGTTCCCTTTGTTAGTGTGCTCAGGGAAAGAGAACAGTGTTCTTTTCTTTTCATGCTCAAAAGTGTAGTTGTGCAGCGTGACTTTGAATATTGACTATTGTGTGTTCAATTATGATTTTTTTTTTTTACCTAATTATATGCGTTACATCATGCAATATCTGGTTTTCACCATACTAAGCTCAATCTTGTAAGATTGAACATTAGTCTGGGGTGGCTGTGCTTTGTTTCTACTGCACAAAAGGCATGATCAATGAGCATCGTTCAAATGACTCCGTACGCTTGGATAGTCCTTCAACCAATCAGACCAACGATCTGGTGCGTCTTTTGGATTTGCTAGTTTCTGATTGAAGTCAAAGGTTTTGGCAGTAAACAGAGGAGATAGGTCTGCTGGTTTCCAGCCTGAGCTGCCAGGCGAAATCCAAATCCAAAAGGTTTCACCCAGCTTAGCAATATCCTCCAATAGCACACTGCAGTAGAACTGAACACAAACTTCACACTATGCATTGACCATGGATTATACAGCAGATAGGGATGGGGTAAACCCTTTAGTTTATACTGAGGTGAGGCTTACTAGTGGAGAGGCAGGTTAACTTGGAAACTGAGATGTCCAAATGAAGAATCACCACAACACACCAGCTCACAAGTCCACAAAGAAAAGTGAGGGGTCAAGATCACTAATGGGCAGTGCAGACCGCAGACAGAAAAGGAAACCCATCCATCCATTATAGGCTCTCAATTTCTGAAAGAGAGGAATGGAATACAAACAAACAAACAAACAAACAAACAGACCCACTTTGACCTACTTACGGCCCACCTACCAAATTAAATAGGCGCACACATAATCAATCTGTGAAATGATAACTTCAAAGAGGGCCAACAGTACAGGATCCATAACTATCTGTACCAAAACAAATAAATCCCCAGTGAAAGGATCCGCAGTAGAGGACCCATGATTAACAAGGCAAACCATAACCCGGTTCCTTCGTAATCATCAGGGGTCCAGGTCAGGTGAACAGGAAGCGGGGGCTTGGCTCGAGGTGTAAATTCAAACCGCTACCCAGATTGTATATAAAATGTCCCTCGTATGGCAATTGCCAAACAATAAAGTGAGTAGCGCATACTGAACCGACCTGACATGAACAGTATGTATCTATTCAGCAACACATTCTGCCACACGTTCACTTTGCATTAACCAACTAATGCAGAATTCAACGGTGCTTTAAAGCAGACAAATGTGCTGGCACATTTATCTCCTTTTGTCTATGACAGGCCAGCTGTTTACAATAATTTCTGAGAATAATCTCTGTTTTCCGCCAAAGCACTAATGTGACTCTGCTAGTATCACTTTCACTATCAGGGGTTCAACATTAGCTAAAAGGATCACACAAAATAGTTGCAGAATATTTTTGCTTGCCTAATGGTTGCCAGTGTGGTATGATAACACACATGCAAGCAGCTGGTTCTATGTTCTAAATAAAGAGAGAGAGATCATGTACTTGTTTCTATTTTTCACAGATTTGGCATGATCACGCTTGGATGCAGTTGCTCACATCCTCTGAAGTAGCATTTGGCTCACTCAGCCAACAATGGTCAATCAGAACTGAGCAGCCAACACCTATATTCTTTGAATACACACACATTTTGTGAAATTGTGTCCATGTGATGTATCCACATTGTTTAGATACAGTACATGCCAAATGTCATGAAATACCATGGGGGTGCTGTAACTGACTCATTTAAAATCTGATTAGGTTCCAATGCTTGTAGATATATTGAAACTTACTATTGAGATATTCCCATGTCCTGGTGGTGAATAAGGTCACTGTCACCATCGGAATGATATGGACTATAAATGTCTTACTTTGTTTTTGTTTATATCAAATTAATAGAATATACTGTGTCATATAGAGTCTTTGAATACACACACATTTTGTGAAATTGTGTCTAAGTGATGTATCCACATTGTTTAGATAAATGCCAAATGTCATGAAATCCCATGGGGTGCTTTAACTGACTCATTTAAAATCTGATTAGGTTCCAATGCTTGTAGATATATTGAATATACAAATTAATAGAATATACTGTGTCATATAGAGTATACTACATCAGGTTTCGGTTGTAGTTAAGGGTCATTTTTAAATGTAATCCTGGGGTAGTATGCACACGTTCAGTATATCACCAAATGTAAAATGTTTCCCCTCTAATCTCCTGAGCTGTGCGAGATAAAAGGCCAGTGAAACACATTTAGTGGTGTTAGGGGTTATCTCCAGTAATACTTCTCACATCCACTTTTGTTAGTAACACTATAAAAGTAATATAGGCCTACTTTGCTTTAACATAAATCAATTGTTTTACTTGCAAGCTAAGTAATCCTTTTTATGTCCTATTTTTAGAAGATAAGAGCACCTTAGATAAAGTTCTCTCAGATTCTCCCATGTACTCATCTTGATGTTTTTAATACAAACAAATTGTACCTTATGCAGAGGTTCTTTGAGGATAACAAGGATAGCCTGAAAAAGTCCCAGAATCTTTCTCTCTTCCTCCCCCATCTCCGCCACTCTCTTCATCTTTCTTGCTCTCCATCTTTTTTTTCTTTTTTCGCCAGCTCCCCCTTTCTCTTTCTCTCTCAATTCTATGTCCTTTGCTTACAGTCTAGGTTGTGTGTCCTGAGGCGCAAGGCTTCTGACAGGAAGGATCTGTCTCTCCTGTCTTGTGTAATTAGTGCTGCCTCCTTCAAACCAGACCTCCAGTCTCATGAGTAACCAAGCAGATACCGGCTGGACGTCTGGATGACCTTGCGTGGAGCACTGCCCGCCTTCTCCCCCTCTTCTCCCACTCTACTCCCCCTCCCTGCATATTTGTCACTGGGTGCAGCTTGTCAGCCTGGTGCAACACTAAGGGCCCTAAAAAAAAGTGAGAGACAGTCGGCAGCTTAATTTTTACCTTCAAGTTCCATCCACTGTACCCTCATTCATGAAAACGATGCGATTAATTCCAGAACAGTGATTTGGAACGTATTTAATATTTGATTCGGGAGGACTGATTTTATATGGTGTTGCTTGCCATATCACTGGTATCCAAGGACTAAAATGAATGAATTAGGGTGAAAAGCTAACATGTTTCATGTATTTATTACCCTCCTGTATTTATTGATGTTCATATACTTTTATTATGTCATGGCCTTTTGAAGGAATCATGGGGCACAATGAGATCGACTATTCAAATATCTTCTCATAATGACTATTGCATTGTCATAATGCATACTGTTTTAGACCATCGATAACACAACCGAGATAACAGTATGGTCAAAGGTTCTCATGGCAGCTTTTACACCGTGTATGAATATATGCAAGTGACATAAAACACACCATGACTTAAGTCAATACAACACAGTCAGCAGCAATGCATAAACGGATCGTTTATGTCTTTTTTTTTCAATTTCCAAACTAATATCTTATATTGCTTTCAGTTTGAATTGTAATCATTTTGGAGTCAGTACTTGTAATGGCTGCTGCAGGGCTAGCGAGCAGGCTACATAGATTGGCTCCTTGGGATCAGTCTGGCCTTTAGAGCTTGGGTCCATGTTCTGTGCATATTGATAAATCTAATGTTCTCCCAACATTACACTTAATCAGTGCCAATATGTCAGAGTGACACACAGACACCTGCGAGGCGGTGATAAAAAAAAAATGGAGAAGAAAAGAAAAAACAAATTGTATTCCATCGTGGGAAGAGATAGGGCTCACACACATGGAGCAAAGACACCGATAACACACGGGAGCCAAAATAGACTACCCACATCATTTCTTTCTGTCTCCGCCGAGAGCGAACCGGTTGGCTCTGACAAAGAGACGGTTTCAACCAGTGACATTTCATTGAGGAAAGACACAAACAGGCACTGGAGCAGGCAGATGCATGTTGCTGTTTGCAATCATAGCCTGTGTTCTTGTTCCATTTAGTGTGAAAAATAACAGACCTACTAAAAACATTAAGAATTTGGGGAAACACGTGCTGTGCATTGCTATTAGTTATATATCTCCTAAAGTAGCATTGGAAGGCTTTCCATGGGCTACATCCATTAAATCAATGATATCAATGTGTATGTAAAATGAGAGATACAGTAGTGATTTATTTTTAAGCATATCACTATGCAGTGCTTCATGAGAATATAGTTTCAAGTATGTGTACGTATTTGCTTAGAACATCACAGTGTCTGTCAGTGAAAATGTTGGAGTTACTGTATTTTGTCATTTTAGGGAGCTGGGCTAGGCTTGCTGGTTCTGACCACCTCAATGAGTTATGCCAAGCTAGGCTAGTGTAGGTGTTTTACACTAAGGTTTTCTTTAACTGTGCAGGCTGGGAGACCTGTCAGGAGGGTGTTACAGTAATCAAGTTGTGGAGTTGGATATGTCTGAGGGGCAATTCGAGATCTGTGTAGAGATCAAGGAGTCATCAGGTAGTAATGACAGAGCTGCGTGCCACCTGCATAGCAATGGTATGAGAAACCGTGCAAACGGATAATTGGACCCAGAGAGGTGGTGTAGATAGCAAAAGAAAGGGCCCCAACACTGAGCCCTGGGGGACCCCTGAGGTGAGATAGTGAGGTGTGGACAACTGTCCAAGCCATGATATGTTAAATGAGTGCCCCATGTTTATGACAGTGAAACAATAAAACACAATGTTTTAGAACTATTGATATGTATTGCACCTCAACAGGCTGCAATAACGACAGCATGTTATCAACAACATAGCCTACCTATCAATCTGTTCGGTCCAGTCTATGTCACAAGTTTTTGTGGAGCAGAAAAATCAAGCTTTGGCTGCTTGGATGGTGTGGCTCTGTCTCCTTCTTTGTTAACTGAGCTCATGTGAACCGCGCCTTGGTTTAGGCTGCCGTCAACACTGGTGTTCTTGCCTGTATTTTCATTGAAGTGCAACAAAGTGTGACGAGAGACGCTTCTTGAGATTAGAATTACTGACAACCGACATGGAAAAACCCTTTATTCCTGGGCATAATGTTGTAAATTTCATATACACATTCTTGCCTGTTATTTCAATGTGGGAAAGTAGGCTAATAACTTAAAAAAAAACAACACTACCTTTGAAATCTCTTGGCTCACCATTGTGTTTGTGTGTCTCTCGATTGTTTGTGTGTGCATGGTGTGTGTACAGTATGTGTTTTTTTGTGTTTGTGTGTGAACACTCACCCAGCTCTGCCTCTGGTTGTCTGCCTCTGCAAAAAAACGTTGCTGCTCTTGTGGCTGAGAGAGCCTGCGGCCTATTCCAGAAAGCGGGTTTTGTTAGAAATCTGAATTTGTTAACTCTGAGTTGAGGGGTTCCGGCTTTCCCATTTAGTAAGAAACTTAACTCAAACTCTAGGTCCATTACCACAGTAACTGGCTGAGCTTAGTAGGTTTTATTCAACACACCCAGTGTTTCTTCATATCTCCTCCCTCCTCCTAGCCTGGCAAGCCAAACTATACATTAAATGTATAGTCTGGAGTCGGACCATTCACAGAGCTGAAGCCTGAAGCACGTACAGTAATAGGCAAGCACTTGTGACCAATCAGTGCTTCGTTAGCCTCATCCATCTTTGTTGTTCTCTATGGTTGTTCTGCTATCTCGCTGTCGCGCAGCTCTGTCGTCACCGTGCTAAGGCGGGCTCAAGGACTCAGTACACAGATAGAGCGTTCTGATTGGACCGACTGACCCGGTGTCGGATGCAGGATTGGCCTTAACGGTGTGACGCTAGACCATCCCGCTAGGCAAAAAAATATTTTTTGCAGCTAGGGTGCGTCTAGATTTCTAGCCTACCCTCCTCCGGTACTGAAAAAAAGAATGCAGTTAGTGATACCATTTATTTTTAACGCTGTTATTCCCATCACTGGTTACTGCATGCTCAGAGATGAGAATGGTATATGTACTGTATATCATCTCATTTGTCTCTGGGGGAGACTGTGATTTCCCAAAATATTGCTGTGTTCCTTCAGTTTTCCATTAATTGTTGGAACTGTTAGCAAAGCATGATGCCTTTGCATTAAGGTCAAGTTGTAAGGGGGAAAAATAATTGTCATACATCACAATTTGATCAAAACACATCAGGGAAGCACTGATTTATGACACTGCGTCTAGGAAAATAGGGACAGATTTGTGACGATATAAGGAAATCACATATGCAGACCTGTTTCTAGGTGAATGTGGCGAGAGGAAAGCAATTGAAGGCAAAGAGAAGGAAATTCAGGCGACCTTTGTGAAATCATTGTTCTTTCCTTCTTGTGCCTGTGAGTCACAATGTTGGCATTCTCTCAGAGTCATGCCGTCATATTTTATGGGGTGCGGACAGTGCTTTCAATCTTTGTCCATTTGCCTTGAAAGCTCATTCCTTCATTCATCTGTCCCCCCTCGGGGCACTGTTCCTATTCTAATAACAACGTCATCAGCACTTGTAATCATAAATGTGTAGTGTAGTGACTCAGCAATTCTAAGTACATTTCAACAAACAGGCGTCATCTCAAATGAATTAAGATAAACCTTACTCTAGTTTTGATTTTTTTATACAGTTCTTTAATGGATGAAAACTATACTTTCATTTGTGTCAATTTTAATGTCTGATGACAGTTAACCATTCCATACACTTCAGCTTCCTGCATGCATTTTCAGGGTTGTTTTTAAGGTACTATTACCACATGTGTATGTGTTTTATTGTTAACTACTGAAGAAATGCATTACAAATGCACTGCACTGATGACATCTACCTTTCCCCTATTCATAGCATATGTAGATAACCTCTTTTGTACCTATAATATTACTAAGAAAACAGCCATGTAGTGACAAATGGGCAAATGAGAGATTAAGCGAAATCATGCAGACTTTGCCCTGCAGTGTCGTAACACCTGACACTGACACACACTGTGGCCTCCTCTGTTAGAGGTTAACAAATTGATCTTGTGCCACCAGGCAGCCCAGTAATGTCCACTTTGCCCAGAAAATCTGTGGCAAGGCAAATGTCATGAAATGTCAGCACTTGTTCTTAGTGTCCAGGAAGCACAATGTTAGTCTGAACATTATTCAGCGTCCTAGAGGCCGTCTCGTGGAATAAGGACACATTGATGTGTCCAGCCAAGGGTACTTTTTTCAGCCCTTCCCCATGAAATCAACAAGTAACTATTTGATGTTGAAAGATAGAAGAACACTACCACAGAAATGGAACAGTGTTGAATCTGACTGACAATGTGAGAAGAAGTCTATATCATGACTCCCATGGGACTATTAAAAATAAAGTCTGATGCAAATGGAGTGGGATTCCCACTTCACACCCCAACTCATATTCAACAGGCGCAATGGCACTGACACAGTCTGCATCTAATCCATAACCATAGATCTGTGGCCATGATAAGACACCATTTTGAATAGGTCTGTGGCCATGAAAGCAATATCACCGTCCACTAGCCAAGCATTCAGCACGGGAAGAGAGCTAAAATGAGACACACTCACATTATACCTGCATATCCAGGATCAGCTGAATCTACATAATATTTCTCTCCACCGATGGAAGGATGCAATTTTGTGGCGGTGAATGGATGCTTCAGACTCACATTTGCAACTGAGGCTTTGGCAACAGGGTTCTGGAGGGAAAGCATGGGTACTATCAAACAATCTGAGCAAGAGATAATACATGAGCCACAATAGCAGGTGATTTTCCAGTTGATCATCTCACTTCATATGCAGTTCAGTTCATATTCAGTTCATTCCACTATTCACAAATTGCAGGGCTAAGCTGAGTTTAATATGATATGTGAAATGTGAAAGTGGGAAGGGAAGTTAACTATTCAAATCATAGGTCCTTTTTGGTGTAGCCTATGAGATGATATGAAAATAAGCACAGTAGCTTAGGCCTACTCAGTGGCAAAACACTACTTCTTGAAATTTGTCAAAGATGAATCTCTTGTTAAAGGTGCACTCCAGCCATTGATTGACCCCTAAAACTAATCTTAGTTCCTCAAAGGTAGCCTACACATCTGTAAGTTTTTTTTTTTTTTTTTTTTAAGTATGTTTTTTTGGCCTTTTTGCCTTTATTATGATAGGACAGTGAAGAGGTAGACACAGGAAACAAGTGGGAGAGAGAGATGGGGTGGGATCGGGATATGACCGCAGGTCGGAACCGAACCTGGGTCCCTGTGGGCACTCGGACCCGTAAATGGTACGAGCCCCCCGGGCAAGAGCACCTCTGTCCAACCAGCGAACCGAGGGCATTCCTGAGAGCAATTTACATTTAAGTTGCAAACCCATTGTTATCGTTGTGTCCCCCATGGTTAACATACATCAGTACCAAACATTAGTGATTGGATTCCAATGATTTCAAACTTCAGACAAGAATCCACCAACCAGGAAATACATGTTGGCAAATGGATCTAGGCCAAACTCTCTACGAAGAGAGTCATGGGGTGCCTCTCATTTGGGTTTTTATACGTCCTCCCTTGCTCCTCGGGCCTCGATCCTCACTGATCTACATAAAGAATGATGGGGCGGCAACAATGGGATAGTCTATCCAGTGTTAGTTATAGATCAGTGAGAACGCCCCCCAGGATTGAGCATCGAGGATCAAGGAGAGATCTTGAGAGGCACCCATAGTCTCCAGGCTATAGGGACCCACTGTCCTAGGTATGCACCCCTGTCACTGCAAAACTCCTGGTTGAGACCAGGAGCCATCCTACTGTATGAGTCTTTAACCTTTATACTTCAGCTTTGCACAGTGCTGATTCTGATATTGGAGTCATTCAGCTAAGGTCACCTTACAAGCTGTTGCGTCAAAATGGTAGTGTATTCACTTCCTTTGTACAAGATTAGAAACTCAGTGGTAGGATGATAGATAGATGATAGATGAACTCAGTCTCAGTTTGATGTTATCAAATGGCTAACAATGGTATGCTAACAGAAGATAGCTAATTCTGACACATTAGCTTGCTTATCCTGCAAAGCTAAATGTGCAAATCTATCCTCAAGGAAGTTATTTTCCAAAATCTTTTTTTAAAACTCTGCAAGTTTCTGGCTGGATTTGGTTCTATCTATTGCCGTGCAACACAGTGGCTGTTTGTTCAGTAACATCGGTTGGTCTATTGCCCCTATACACTGACATAGAATAAGCTTACTATTTATATTACTTGTGAAATGTCTTGTAACACATTTAAAAAAAAAAAAAACTATTAAAAAAGAATATTCACTAGTGGGAAAAAAAAAACAGTTCCATGTACTTTGCTTAGTCAGTCATAGCCTATATGACCTGACACGAATCTGCCTTTAAAACCAAATCATCTAAACCATCCTGAGACAGCCTGAACGGGATCGCTGTAAGCCTTTAAATTGCTATATGATTGATCTCTGTAAGCTTTGAACACCCACCCAAGTAGATGAGGTTGATGGAGCCTGTTTGGTGGAAGTGCTGATATGTGTCTGTGATGTGTAGATGCTGTGAGCAATTTCTGCGCCAGGGCGTAATCTTTGGTGAGGATACGGATGATGTGGAGGAGGGTCACAGCGGAAAAAAAAAACTGCGATAAGGGAGCTACGGGGTGAGGCTTTTATGCCCGCAGTGAATGCCTAGTGGGGACGGAGAAGGATTTAAGGATCAGCAAGCCATGTATTCCTCCAGCATTTGTTTAGAGAGCTCTGTTAGCGTTAAGCATTTACAAGAGGGTACATCAAAGGCTGGCTTTTTATTAAATTGTGTGTTTTATTCTCGCTACCTTCTGTCAGTGAACCAAAGGATTATCGTCTTTGGCTAGTGCGTTCTGTTTTCAAGTAACATGTGTCAGCATCTTTTTAGATGTCTGTCATCTTTTTTTTTTTTTTTTTGTAAATCTGTCCTACCATTTGTTGACTCAGAGATTTGTTTGTTAATCCATGTTAGCCTACAACTTGCCCAAAAAAGATAAATTCCACTGACCCATTTGTATTTTTGAAAGTGCCTGTATTGTTGGATTATTTTTGGCTCATGGGAGGCCTTTGTTAGCCTGGATGCCAGACCAAAGTTTAGCCCCGCCTCCATTCTTTTTCTGCAGGGAACTTCGGTCTGGCACTGCTCCGTTCAGCTGCTATTATTCGAGATACACTTCGGCTCGGACCAATCACATTTCACAGGGCGGGCTTTACGTGATGATTGACATATGAACAGCAGTGACGCTCACGGCTGCATGCGTCCTCGTTCAACGAGTTAGGTGTGAGACCATGTTCGCTTAGGTTGATTTTGATTGCAACAGAAACGCTATGGCTATGAATGCATAATTTGTTCATGCAGTTTGGCCTTTCGTTTATCTTAGCTATTGAAACGGAGGTTTTATCACGGATTCGCACAACTATTTCTGAACACTTAGACCAACGAGGATATGTGGGAAAACTTCAGTTTCACTTTCACCCAGTTAAAACAGCATGTTTGGGTGATGTTGTTCCCGTTTGTTTAAAAATGTCTGTTTGCTCGTTGGGTTAACGACACACTTCCCCAGCTGTTCATTGCATATACAGTTTGAAGGAATTATTTTTAAAAACGAAGGAGGATGTTTTCCATAGCCTACCCTGCTACATATTTCTGTCTTAGATTTCGCAGATACTGACAGCCAATAACTTGTTCTGTTTGGTTTGGTCTATCCAATGAGTGCAGAGCTATCCCCCCGCACTGTATCGGTTGAATCACGCCCATAATCGCAGCTGAATGGAGCAGTTTCAGACTCATATTCTGATAAGAATTGAGTATGACGTCGTCAGGCTAGGCCTTTGTAGGCGTTGGTCTGTTTTTACATTACCCATGCTTCCAGGCTGAAATGTCCACATCATCACACTGACAACCATATTTACTGTACCGGCATGTCTCCTGATGCGCCTTTAAGCAAAAAACAAGGCTTCAGACGGTTTTGTGAAATTAATTGGTCAAAACTTATTTCCAGATATAAAAGCAGATCCCATTCTCCCATTCCACGAAGAAGCAAATCAATTCATCGTTATCATTACATAGATTGCTCCTTTTTATCATGCACAAATGGGTCCTCTCACCAGAGGCTCACTCTTCTTGCCCCTAATACATTCAGATGAATGTCCCTTACCTGACTACTAAACTGCCACGCAGGAGGTAAATGTGGGTAATTCAAGTCTCTGAAAGGGCATAGCTTTAAGATAAAAAGGCCAATATTTACCTCTTTGACATTTCTCTGGGACATACTTCATGGCTACGATGCACATCATGGTCATGCTACACATCTGCAACATTAGCCATTCGTAATGGCTCATGGCTGAGACTGTGTGAGTGACTGAGTGAGTGAGAGAGAGAGAGAGATTCATTGGAGTGCAGAAGAGACATTCAAGAATGTTGTCGTCTGCATGCTGCCCATGAATTTCAAACCACCATTAGTCATTAATGGCTACACCACAAAGGATATATTCATTAAAAGGAAGAGAATGCAGGCTCCGAGAGAAAGGCAAATGGTGCTGAAGTATTAGATCACAATATTAAATCACTCACTTAAGGTACTGAGAGCTGAGGGAAAAAAAGACTGTCATTAGAGGCAGACAGAAGGTGTCTTGTGTTTTTCACAAAGAATCCATTTAATATCTAAATTTATGGCAAGCCCTTGAGCATATTGCAATTATCTGCATGGAAGAAACTTGCTTGGTACAGAGAACAAGGTTAATATAAGTTTGTATCAAGTTTATGTCAAGGTAATGTACTACCTGAGTCTTTATACACTCCATACCCTTTCTTGTTGTTGAGTTAGCAAGAAGTGGAACACAAGATTAATACAAATAGCAGTTTGGACTTAATCGATGACTTGCTGTGCCTGATAGGGGTGGGACATTGCAAAATATCTTTTGACTACTTTTTTGCAATACAGTACATTAACGACACACTGCCAACAAATATCGATATTTTAACAGAAATATCACCCATGAGCATGCTTTTAAATGTGTCTAGAAACACTGACAAAAAAGTATGTATTATTTTTTGCTTATTTAAAAAATATATATTTGTAGATTCCCAGCTCTGGCGCATATACTATACAATTTACACAAGAACCTTTACTGTATTATGGTATAGGTTGTGGCCCGAAATCCCTTAAGGAGAGTAAGTATAGATTCCGATCGGATAGTTTAGATCTGTGTTGTCATCTGAGAATGACTTCCCATTGGCTCCTTCAGAGAATTGAGATTCCATTCATAGCCATGCGTTTCAGCTTCCCAGCCCATATTAAGCTTCATGTAACATTCACTCAATTCCAACAGAACCTCCTACCAACGAGGCAACGCTTGAATAGACAGATATCTGATCATCTAACAGCTGTTGTTCAATTACTGTGTGTCACCATGCTCATAACTGTCATTAAACCTCTCAGAGATTTTGATGGGATGGCAACCTATATTACATGCTAACAAGCTGTCATAGCAAACATATTCAGAGTTGCCAATATAATTGGCAATAATGGTAACATGACATTGCCATAGGACATCACTACATCACTGGTCACTGACAGCCTATGAAAAGATAAAGTAATCTGGCATGAAAGAGGATTCAAGAGGTTTTGATTTTAATGTGAGACACATGATGTTCATCACAAAGCATAGCTACTGTATGTATACTTATAGTTTGGAGACAGCGTGGTCATATAAAGGGTAAACATGCCAGGTGCCACTTTCACCATCTGCCAGGACCGTTCTTTATTCTTCAGAGGACTTCCTGCAAATTCTCTTTGTGGTGAAATGCAAAAGGAACAAAGATGAAATAAGTTTCCCTCAGATACTGTTGGTAAGGTGAGCGGGAAAAAGAAGAGAAGAAAAAAGGGGAAACGTTTTTTTTTTTATATGTATAGCTACTGTGGACAATAGCGGGAGCATGTAATGTCAGTTTTGCCATTGACGAGCTCCAGTCCCACAGGGTTCAGTTAAAAGGAACCGCTGAGGCTTTGGCCTGGATACCGCACCTTTCAATAGGAACAAAGACAACACAGATGAATCAGGAAAAAAATATAAAAGATAAATGTAAGGGACCATGGGTGAAGAGACAAAATGGTATATCAAATTGTGTTGAAGGTTGAGAGGCAGTAGTTCATAACATAAAGTCGGCTACGCAGGCAGTCTCTGATTGATTTAGCAAAGGTAATGACATTGTCACACACGCTGGCTCAAGCATGGGTAACATAAAGGGAGTTCCACGCAAAAGTAACAATAAATGATATTTATTAAGTAATAATAGAAAGTCAGTATGATGAAGCTATAAAAAGTAAGGTGTAGTGCATAAGTGTCTAGGGGTATTATAAGTACAATGTATCAACAGACTCAAACTATAACATAATAGAACGACGGTCGAGAGGAGAGGGAGTCCGCCCGCATCATGGGAAGTGGCCATTTTATTCACTGGCCCACATCAGGCCCAAATCTCGCACACCTGTGTGCGCTGGCACGTCTACTGCCCCCTGCTGGAACAATGACACAAACAGAATAATAATACAAGAATGGGCGGGGTGCAGGTCTGACCATGACAGGGTCGTGACACCCCCCCTCTTAAAACAGACGATCCACCTTGGTGGGAAGTCTGCACCAAGAGTAAACATTCAAACCATTTTAAGCTATAATATATTAAAACCCTATGGGCATAGACAACAATAGTAACCAACCACCACCAACACCCATAACCCAACCAGACTTAAGAAACCCATCAACCACCAGTCTATAAGCCCACTGCCCTCTAGACTTCCCCCCCAAACCTCCCAGTCTCAGCACAACCCGCAATCTCCGGCGCCTGGAAAAAGCAAATTTAAGGATAGACTGGACAGGAGACAGGAGAAACACAAAGACAGGAGACAGAACAAGACATGGCAATCATTTAGGCTTAGTAGTCTTCAAGTCATGGGACAGGGCATCAGCCATGGCATTATCCGTACAGCCGATGTGACGAATACCTATGAGCATGATTCAACGAATATTTTAGTTCTGTATCTAAACACTTCTGCTTCTGTGGAGCAACTCGAAAAACCCGTTGACAAATGGGCAGTGTACCGCCAACCTCAATATCATGTTGAATTGAATCAGTAGAGGAAAACTTATCAGAAAGAAGGCCATTAAAAGACAGAATCAAAGACTGCAACTTTTCATGTTGAAGGGACAAGCGATTTAAAAGACAGTCCAAATTTTCAAGAGTAGCCGAACTTTTCAGCCGTGACTGTAACAATGTGTCGTCTGGACCAATCACATCGTCGTCTGCTGCCACCAGTTGAGACGTAACGGGCCCACACTCGACTACAGCCAAAGCAGCAGATCTTACTTTATCGCCACTGGAAACAGATTCACTACTAGCTTGAGAACAGTCTGACTTAGGCAAATGTATGTGACGTAACTGCATTGCTCTTCTGTCGGGCGTTTCCACCAGATAGTCACGTTCTGTCACCTGACGCACAACAGGTCCAACAAACTTCGCGCAGACAGGCGACCCAGGCATCGGCAGCAAAACCACCGACTGATTGGGTTCTCTCGCAATCTGACAGAGATTACATGTTCTCACAAACTTGGCCACATCACGTTTTACTTTCGGCCAATAAAAATGCTCTAACAACCGACAGTATGTTTTACGGACACCAAAGTGCCCAGACACACCACCATGAGCAGTCTGCAAAACTAAATCACGATGTTCTCTTGGCATAACCACCTGCAACACCGGTCTCTGGACATCAGAATCAGACGGCAGCCACTTGCGCACCAATAACCCATCCACAGTAAAATAGCTACTCATCGCGCTCTTCACATCACCCTCAGACAATGCTGCATTAAGTAGCTCACTTAACTCTTCATCTTTTCTTTGTGCTGCAATTAAATCAGCACGAGACAGAGAGGATGGTAACACAGGCAAAATTGGACAAACATCAACAAACTGATCAACTTTTGCGTGACTCATGGCCTGAGTCACCGCACAAGTCGCACCAACATCTGGGAACTCATTCGCACCCTCATCAGATACAATTGGTAAAACAGGCTCAACATTCACAACAGGAGGTGGTAGCACACCCGGCCAAACACATCCACCAGCAATATTGTTCCCAATTATCACATCCACCTTTGGCACAGGCAGTGAGGGACGAACAGCCATGACAAACTCTCCTTGCACCAAATCAGAATTTAACTCCACCCGATGGAGAGGAGCGGAGATCGTCTGCATCTCAAAACCCCGAATCAGGACGCGACTCCCAGTGTCAGATGTTTTATTAAATGGCAAGACTGACTGAACAATAAAGCTCTCGCTAGCCCCTGTGTCACGCAACACTCTTACGGGCACTTTTACAGAACTGCCGACTAAGGACACATAGCCTCTTGTAATGAACGGACCATAGCTCTCACTAGCACATTCATCAAAACTATTTCGTACTTTCTGCGGCTCCTCCTTGGAAGGACAAGCGCTCTCACCACCCAACCCCTCCGTGGAGGTGCCACAACTCTGGGTCCTCACCGTAGATGAGACAGTTCGGCCAGACCAGGCTACCAAACTCACCCCAACTTTTTCCGAAACAGACTTAGACGAATTCCTATTTCGATGTCGGTCATGCAGTACGGGACACTCGTTTTTCCAATGACCCTCGCCCATGCAATAATGACAATTTCCCTCGTCAGTTTTATTTCGTGCACCATAATCTGGTCTAGGGCCACTAGTAAAACGTCTGGGGCGAAAATCATCACGGCTAAAACTCTGAGGTGCTTGATCTCTCGGTTTAGGTTTGTGAGTCAATACAAACTGATCTGCAAGCACTGCAGCTTCTGCGGCCGTTTTAACTTTATGTTCATTTATGTAAGTTTCAAGTCGATCTGGAATAATATTTTTAAACTGTTCCAACACTACCAAATCAGTTAGACTCTCATATGTGTTAACTCCTTCGGCCGCGCACCAACGAAAGAACACCTGGTTTAACTCACGAGCAAGTTCCGTGTGTGTTTGCCTGTCCCCTTTTCTCCAATTTCTAAAACGCTGCCTGTATGCCTCCGGAATGAGCTCATAAGCCTTCAAAATTGCGTCTTTCACCGCCTTATAACTTTTACGCTCCTCAACACTAAGGGCTACAAAAGCATCCTGGGCCCGACCCGTTATCACTGCCTGCAATAACAAGGTGCATTCCTCATCTCTCCAACCTCGATCATCCGCTATATTTTCGAACAATGAAAAGAAGACATCGGGGTCACGTTCGTTAAATTTAGGCAAAAATCGGATCATATGCAACAGTTTTAACTCTGGATTTGGCTGAGGTGTAGGCCCAACTCTATCCGGAACACCACCAGGAATTATGCCCTGCTCAATGAGCCTAAGCTTCTCCCGTTCTAGCTCATTTTCTTTATCAGTCTGTCGCTCACGCACCTTCAGCCTTTCGTACTCAAGCAATCTCTCCTGCTCTCTCTCTGTCGCTGCCAATCTCAACTCTTTTTCTTTTGCTTCCGCTCTATTTGCTGCCAATGTATCACGTTTGATCTCTAACTCCAGTATAGCCTTTTGCTCCTCAAAAGTCATATGAACACCTCTAGGAGTAGATGCGTCTTTTGGAACCACTGGATCTGCTTCAACATCTAAAGAAAGAACCTCCATTTCTACCAATCTTGTTGAAACCACTTGTTTTATCTCTTCTTTCCTTGCCGATTTCGAAAGATTTAACTGAAATTGGTAATGCTGCGCGACTTGTCGCAGTTGATCCTTCTTAAGACTATTTAAACCCTCTTCCGATGGGGAAGCAAAAAAGTCACTGAGATTTTCCATTAATTAGGCCTACTAATCATTTAGGCTACCAAAATTCCATGCTACAAAAACAGCCACCGAAAACTAGGCTATGTTGTCTATTTAGAATGCCTCTCTCATTCCAAGCCCAATCACTCAAAACCAACTCATGCGCGTCTTTTACTCACAATGAAACCCAGCGTCAGAGAACACCGGAGAAATAAACTGGCCACTAACAGGAGCTGCCCCAGTATCTAACTACGAAAAAGACAACCCTGCATATTTCCAAAGCCTATGTCTTCAGCGTGCCCTCCTGCGATTAGACTGCTAGCCAGTCTCCCCACGTTCGACACGCCAATTTAAACTAAACAATTTAACTCAAAACAACAAACGTTTAGGCGGTCTCACCTAACACCAGGGGTTCATGTAGCTCAAACTTACCCTATTTGTCTTCTCCAGGTCTCAAACGCCAAGCACATGTGAAAAACGCAGCATGCAAAAAGGTAGACCTGCATCTAGGCACAGGACGCCGCGGAACTCCCTCTCACCGTCAAAGCCAACCGGAAACCGCAAATCAATTATCCAAACAATTACAATTAAGCAAACAATGAGTGGAACTCCCAGAAAAACACGTTTGTACCAAAATAGCTACCGAAATCGAATTAATCCCGGACGAGATCCCCACATGTCACACACGCTGGCTCAAGCATGGGTAACATAAAGGGAGTTCCACGCAAAAGTAACAATAAATGATATTTATTAAGTAATAATAGAAAGTCAGTATGATGAAGCTATAAAAAGTAAGGTGTAGTGCATAAGTGTCTAGGGGTATTATAAGTACAATGTATCAACAGACTCAAACTATAACATAATAGAACGACGGTCGAGAGGAGAGGGAGTCCGCCCGCATCATGGGAAGTGGCCATTTTATTCACTGGCCCACATCAGGCCCAAATCTCGCACACCTGTGTGCGCTGGCACGTCTACTGCCCCCTGCTGGAACAATGACACAAACAGAATAATAATACAAGAATGGGCGGGGTGCAGGTCTGACCATGACAGGGTCGTGACAACATAGCAAGAAAAGGTTAGTGCATTTCTCCGTGCTGAAGATGAGAAACATTCAGTAAATCATGCTGCATGTGGTATGTAGCTTTTGCATTTCGGTCCACACATTAGCTACTATGTACTTAAATTTCAAAACATTGCAATAATTTCACTACAAATGGCCAATTATTTATGTAGCCTAAGGGATAATGTATATAGAACGCTGGTCATTATCGGAAAAATAAATCCTGACAGGGCGCACCAGCCTCGCTTCACCTGCAACACACATTGAACTTGATTCAAACATGCTTTAGATCAATCGCTGATGAACTGATAAACTGTCTGCTTTCAATTTTGAACAAAGTTCCATTGCAAGAAGTGACCGGACTTGCAGAGGGATATTAAAGACGTCTCTGTGGATAGTGCCTACTGTATTTGACCGTAGAACATTGGAATATCCCATTCAAGTCCATGAAGCATTCTACTAGAATTGTGAAGAGCCTTATGATAAAATAAGATTTAGGGAGGTTTTAACATTTAAACCAATGACTTAAACCTATGCTACAGAAAGTTTGTTTCAGTACGTAACTCTCAGATAGGAAAGTGGATTAGCCAAGAATAAAACAAACAAACAGAAAATGAAAAATAAATACAAAGCATGTTATGAGAAAGAGCTTTCTTTTTGTCTAGGGTACTGAATTTGTCAACCAATACTAGTCAATGGTGCTGCCAGTCTCAAAGGACATGGCCTTGAGTTCCGGCGTATTGAATCAGAGAGAACACATTTTGGCATAATTGAGACACCTGTTGAATGTACAAACAGTGACAACAATGTTGTGGAATATGAAGTATTTTGAAATGAGTTGGGGCATTTCAAAACAGATTTCAGTTTTTTAACAGTGGATAAGCTTGTGGGTTGGGCATACACATAACACCTAATGGGTATTGCATGCGCTTTACATGTTGGAATATATTATAATTTTATACCCTACCGTCTGCACCCCCCCAAGTTTTCTTATCAGAATGTAAATGCCAATCCACATCATTTTAGCATCACCCACTTATACCAAATGGGTGAGCGATAATTACAGTATGTTGTGACCATGACATAATGATCACTCCTCCATGCAGTTATGCGGCCCCCTCTAATGATCTCCTCATTTTATACATTGTTGCGACGAGGTAGTAGTGCATGGGAATGGGGCTGTTATGTCACGGCCACAACATAACCATCTTCTTCCCTCACATTATTAAGTCGGAATAAATCATGGCAATGTCTTATTTTTAGCGAGGAAGGCCATGCACCTCTCCTCCTTGGTCGCATTTAGATCCCAGTACAATCTAGTGGCTTAATGTTATTCACAGGATATGAGGACCTTATTTAAGTGACCGTTAACATTTTCTAGGGGGAAAAAAAGGCAATTCTCTGGAAAGAGGTGTTGTTAAACACTTGTGCCGATCATCAGGGTAAAACTTTCACACCTCTCGGTCTCTCTCTAACTTTCTTTTTCTCGTTCTCTCTATTTCTCTCTTTCTCTGTCTTTCTCTCTCTCTGCTTCTCTCTTTCTCTGTCAGTCTGTGGGTGGCACCACGACTGGACAGACAGATTTCCCAATGTGATTAGTATGGCATTATGCTTTTTTGCACTGCCCATGTTGTTGAACGAGGCACTGTTGACAAGCTGCACTGAAATATGTGCATTTAAGCAGAAGCACTCAGAAGATGATTTACAGGCATACATAGAGGGTATTGGCTTTCTTAGTCCAGCACCACTGCCCCAGAGGTTTTACTCAGTCAAATGCTCACTCTATGATTTATGGATTAGAAATGTGTACAGAGAAGATGCTTGAAAAATTGCAGAACAATAGAAAGGCTGAAGTGACATTGCTATAGCCGCAGGGAGCTGGGAGAGAGGTAATTTTTCAGAGTGATAAAATATTAGAAAATTCAAATGAGAAATTTGCTGACACCAAAAAAGAAAAATAAATCAAGTAGGGGGAAAATCCGGGAATTAGTTTTTTGCATCACAAACCAAGGATGATATTTTTGGTCCGAAATATTGGAGAGAGAGTGGGAGGGGAGGAAAATGAGTGGCATTTTGGAAAAGGTTAACATATGCCCCTAGATGGCTGGTTACAAAAGGCTGATGGTCATTATGGATGCACACAATCATTCTAAGGACTGTTTTAAGAAGTGGGTTCTCTGAAGAGAAGAGTTGATGACTGAATATTCACACTCCATGACTCACCCACTGCGTTTGAAGACATGGAAATGGCAACTAAGCATGCATAGGGCCCATGAAATTAGTAGAGAATGCAATTACACTAGGAGGACCAATTTTCATATTCTCATGCATGGCTTAAATAAACATGGCAGAAAATCAAAACTGTACAAAAAAACATATAGGCCTAGTATAAGAGTCTATAATGTGGATCCTGGACATTTCTAAAGAAATGTTATAATCTAAAGCTCTGTATCCGACAAATCTCCATGTGCCTTATAATTTTCGCGTCTTGTAATCCAAGACAATAAAAAATGTCTTACGGTGTTTGGGTTTACAGCCATCTGTTTGTTTTATGTAAGAGGGTGTCTTACGTAAGGATGAAATGGGGGTAAAGCACAAGACTGCTCCAAGCCATTATTTGGTATTTAACATTTACACAGGTAAAAAGTGAACTGCATAATCCTGTGTGCATGTGTGTGTTTGTTAATCTCTTTCTCTCTCTCTCTATCTCTCTCTCTCGCTCTGCCTTTCTGTGTGTGTCTGTGTGTTTGTGTGTGTGTCCATGTGTTGTTAGAAGGGGGAATCACTGCATCCATTATGGGTAATGTTGCATGCCCCCACCACTCCCCCCCCCCCCCTCTCCCCCTATCTCATTGACTTTGCACTTTTTACCTTGCTGTTAATTAAAGGGAGATTCAGCTCTGATTATCCCAGGCCAGGGCCTCCGCTGCTGGGGAAGTCAGGTCAGGCCTTGCCTGAGCTCCCTGGGAGAAGGGCTTAGTATGCTCCTCAGCCACTGGACCGAGATCCCAGCAAAATACCTCACCCCCCCCCCCCCCCCCTCCTTCCCCCAGCCAGCGGCCGGAGATGAAAGGGCCTGGCTCATCTCGAGAGCACGCTGGTCGAGTGGATCCGATGCTAGACACCCATTTTATATTTGATGGGCGAGGATTAGACTCTCTTCTTTTCTTTTTTTTTTCATCCCGGCCCCACACTCGGCCGTCAGAGGATTGAGCCAAACGTTGACCTACCCTTTCCTTGTCATCTCCGCTAGATCGGCAGGATGTCTGTGACGAGAGGACATACGTATCTGGAGATATGTCCTCTACCGCTACACATCTTCATCATCCCGCTTTCTTCAAAAGGTTAACTGTAATTGATGGCATAATGCAGTGTGATGCACTGTCTTTCTCCGACGGCAATGAAATTAATAGTGATATATTGACGGTGTGTGGATACGCCGCGCATACAATATACGAATGCCATCTTGGAATGTTCACCTGCTTCGTGCATAGTTATTTTATTTATCCTAGACTGAGTCTGAGTTGTTGGTGTGTTTTGCTATTCAAGCTGAAGGCATGTCCACGGGCTGCTCTACTAAAATATGTAGTCACAGTGTGCCAAGTGTTGTGACCACTGTTGCACATGCTTTGCTGTTTTAGACTTGAGCTCAAATAATGATCACATTCTTGCAAATATATAATACACGCTAAACGATGCCTGTATGGTAACAATGTGTTTGTTTGTTTGTTTGTATGTTCTGTGTATTGGTTGACTCACTCAGCAGAGGTGGAGAAAATGACATGATTTTGCATAAAAAAAGGCATGCGAAACCCGGCCCATGTTACCTAAGGTCTACTGCTGTGAAATGAAGACAGTGGTTTGCATGCCACGCCATTTTCCTCCCTCTAGGGCCTGGAATGAAAGAGGGCGCAGTATTCAGAGGTTCCTCTTGACTGGAGATGCACTGTCACAGCATAATTTCGAATGGGACTCGCTCTCTTAGACTACAAGTAAATCGCTTCTCTCATAAAAAAACACACAGGCAAACACATTCACATAGCGAGATGAATCGGCATGCTAGCAAGAGCATTATTTTAATGATGCCCACCCCCTTGCCCAAAGTTGTAGCTTTGCAAAGAAAAAGTTCAGAACATCTCTCTCTCTCTCTCTTTTTATGTCTCTTTCTCTCTCTCTCTCTCTCTCTCTCTTTCTCTCTTTCTCTTTCTCTGTTCTGATCTGTTTGTGTAAAAGGCTATATGCGCTAGTATGCTTAAGTTCCAGAAACTTCTACCTTGCATTTCCGACCAGTGTGTGTATTTGTATGTTCTTTCTGCTCAAAGCATAGACATGTTCCTCTGGACTAATGAGGTGTCTGACTGAGTCCCCCCACCTCATAATGCGACAAGTAGGATGAGAGAGAGGTTTTATCCTGACTGTTATACACTGGGCTTTTCTGTAGCCACAGGGCCCTAATGGTCTGAAAGAATACTCTGATCCTATCTCTGCTTCCGTTTTTTTTTTTTTTTTTTTAATGTTCTCTTCCCCTCTTGTCTTCTTTTAAAGGGTCAGTTCATGTCTTTTGGTAAACATGTCTTCCCTTGCCTTCGGAGGTTACAATTTGTTCCAAGGCTTCCTCAAACTGAGTTTTTTTTTCCACCCCACAAACTTATCTATAAGGCCGTTAGACTTAACAGCTCATTTTTCAACACAGCGATAACCATCTTTAGTACTTTGGGTTCTGGTCTTAATTCCTGTGGGGCCCCTCCCACACCGTAGAGAGAGTTGTTTTTGATTAATCTGCGCCAAGATTCAGGGGTGCACGGAGCAACTCTAATTGGTCAAAATATGGGACCATGTAGGTATGTTATGAATAGTAAACAATCTGTCGTTATGGACTGGGTTTGTGTTACCTTCATTTTTTAAGGACAAACATTTCAGAAGGGTCTGTTGACAACTTCATATCAGTTTCTCTCACATAATGAAACAAAAATACATGGTTTAGTTCTGTTTTCTTAATAACCGTAGCAAAAAATTAATAAATAAAAACTCATCGAAGTTACAGTGCAGTTGAATTAATAAAATGTACTAATTTACTAATACAGTAAGTGATAATAAGAGCAGAGACCTAATCAGTCATTCAAAATTCAGTTGATTAACTATTATATTTGAAAATGTATATTTTGCAACGTCTCGAAGAACATACTGTGTGCATAATGAAGGTCTCCTCATCCAATTAAAATAAAGTAGAATGATAATAAATGTTTGATACTTTCAGATACATACCCAAATACTCACTCATTTGTTTTGGCAATAATAATGCAGAGTGATTTTATGCCAATGGCCCTGCCTTAAACGTTTCAATGCACTGATATTATTTTTTAAACATGAAGTGGTAGAGGAGTTCAAGTGTTTACGAATAGAACATGAAATGGAAAACTGATACAAAGCATTTCAATTTTGTAAGTGCACAATTACAGTAATATCATAATTGATTGTAATATTGCTGTGAGTGATCCAATACAACAAATGGTAATGGACAAATCTATATAGTGTTTAGTTATAAAACACCTAGTTTAGCTAAAATAACTGTGTAGCATTAGAGATTAGATACAATGCCTATTCAGAAATATATTTTGAGCTTCTATAAGTAGTAGTAGCAGTAGTAGTTGCGGCAGGCTCTTCATGACAGAACAACAGACACATGACACAAACAAGTACTCCATACATCAGACACTGACATACATAACATGAAGAACATACATCACACACTTCAATGCACTATACACCCTTGCATATGGCCAGGCCAGCTGGACATCTAGCTTACTTTTGACTGATTTAAGGTTTGTGGTACAAAAGAGAGTTTAGACCTGTTCTTGGTCAGAAGGGGTGGGCAGAAGCAAAGTCAATGGTAAACATTGACTTTGTGTGGGCCTAATTCTATGACTTGCTATGATGATGGCATTAAGGAAACCTGGTTTGCCATTTTTGATATGTCCTATTCCAATATACAGTATCTGTATGGATGAGGTGTATAGATATTTTTTATCAATCATGATCTACACAAAAACAGATTATAGAAACTCAATCAGTAGGCTACTGCATTTCCCATTTACTCCCATTTATCCAAATGAACTACAACAACAACAACAACTAGTATTACATTAACATGTGTAAATAGATTGCCTACATGCTGTTACAAATGAATGGAATAAGTGCCAGAGTGTTTAGATTGTAGTTTAGCAAAAATGCATTTTCAATTCTCCAAGGATCTAACAATATGTATAAGTAGTGCAGTGGTCTAATAGGATGGATCTGAAGGCCTGGAGCTAACAGCAAAGACGATTAACTTGGACCCCCTAATGATCCACAGCTGCAATGTTACACTGTCAGCAGAATGTTTCATATGTCATCTAGTAAAGCCTGGAACAACCCTGGCATTGAGAGGTGTGGGCTGGACACAAAAGTGAGGAAACATCGCAAGCCAACTTTCTCTTTAGACCTTTCCTTAAATCCACATCAAGCAAGTTACACTGACCTGAAGTTGACGTTTTCATTGTGCTGGTCTCCACAAGCCAAAAACATAAAAGCCTATGTCTCCAGCTCACTCCTCATCTGCTAACATTAGTGTCATATTGTGCACTTTGGTGTGGTAGGAGAACAATAACACGAATTGACCAAGGGATGTGTCATAACTCAGCCTATCAGCACCATGGACAGCGGCAACTCGCCATAGCTGAAGGAATGCCAGAGGTGGCAAGCTATAAGGGGAGGTTTATATTCAATGCAGCACCTCACATGGTGCACAGCGGTATTGCAAGAGAGCTGGCTTGGCAGTAGCTGGTTTGCATGCTACCTTTAATCTATGTCTGGACAACACAGAGCCATTGTCAGTACGTCTAAACGATTGTTTCATCACATTCTGCTGCTATGTCTGCTGCCAGGGTGTGTGTTAAGCTACCGTAGGAAAACACTACACATGGCATCTTTAACTCAGTACATTGGAGCAGCATAATGGATGTGCCAAGCCTATGCATTTTTCTTTACACACATGAATAGAAGCTTTCAGAAAAGTCCAATCATGACTTGATTACTGCGCAAAACAAGGACGGGTAGACTCTTTTGCTGGCTGATTGATTAATTGTAAAGCTGTTTTTCAGAATGTTTCATCTTTAGTCCTACTACAAAAGACTGAATGGCACCATGGAATTAAACTAATAATTCATGGCAGATGTATGCCAGTAAATGTATTTTTCAAGCTTCACATTTTGTTTGTAATTCTTTTAAACAACTCAATGTATTGTAATAACCTACTTCTGTTTCCTCCTCATTAGACATCTGTAATTAAATCAGTTCAGTTGGGACTTCTTTTGTGTGAACAATCATCAATGTTCTGCGGATCGTTAAATCTTTCTGACAAACGTGACAAACACACACAAGCAAGCTGGATATTCGTTGTGGCACTGGAATGAGGGAGAGAAAAAAGTGTTATATCTTATCTTACATGCTGTGAGGTCTAAAACAATAAACCCGGGGAGCAAATTGCAGTGCTGTCGTCGTGCTCTGATAAAATAACACCCTGTAATGAAACACGAGGAGAACTGGATGCAAGTGCACAACGCAGCATTTAATTCAGGGGAATTGATGACAGCGCCAGACAAATAACAACAAAAACAGCACATATGCTCAAGGTAGCAAGCACAAAAACTGAGCTGGATGTTGCCACATATCAAAATGTAAGGAATATACCAAAATTAATGTTGAGGGGGATGGGGCAGCAAACTTTGTGAACCACTACATGAGAGGGATACAGCCTATGTTAGAAAGCAATCCCATACACTCTTAAAAAAAAGTGTGTTGAAAACAACATAACTTACCGCTTGTTGTTTTCAGCACATCTCTCTGTCTAAATAGGGACAAGACAGTTTGTGTTGTGTTATGAAGTGGCCTAGGCACAGCATCCAGACTTAGCTTCATTGTCTAGGTTCTAATTCATTCTCAGCTGAAGCCCAGACCACAATCTAGCATCAATGTAAAACCCCAAAAGACTGACCTACACTGGCCCTGCCCTACGTGATGTAAAGATGTGGAATTATAACCTAACATGTGTGAGGGTAACATGTGGGTATCAGCTTTGGCAGTGCTCCAGTGAGAGCTACACCGGGTCAGAGAGAGCCACAGGTAAGTGACCTGATGACACACCCCACGAATAGCCCAAGTGTCGGTTCAGTTGAGATGCTCATTGTTTGGCAATGTGTTGGTTTAAAATCCAAGTACGGTAAAGTGTAACGTGAGTGTCATCATGTGTGTGTGTGTGTGTGTGTGTGTGTGTGTGTGTGTGTGTGTGTGTGTGTGTGTGTGTGTGTGTGTGTGTGTGTGTGTGTGTGTGTGTGTGTGTGTGTGTGTGTGTGTCCACTTTGGCAGAGCTCCAGTGAGGGGTCACTTACCTGTGGCTCTCCCTGACCCAGTGTAGCTGATGGCGCACCTCAGGAATAGCCCAAGCGTCGGTTCAGTTGAGATGCTCAGTTTTTGGTAGTGTGTTGGTTTAAAATCCAAGTAAAGTGTAACGTGAGCGTCATCATGTGTGTGTGTGTGTGTGTGTGTGTGTGTGTGTGTGTCCACTTTGGCAGAGCTCCAGTGAGGGGTCACTTACCTGTGGCTTTCCCTGACCCAGTGAGTGAAGCTCTCAACACACCTCACGAATAGCCCAAGCGTCGGTTCAGGTGAGATGCTCAGTTTTTGGTAATGTGATGGTTTAAAATCCAAGTAAAGTGTAACGTGAGTGTCATCGTGTGTGTGTGTGTGTGTGTGTGTGTGTGTGTGTGTGTGTGTGTGTGTGTCCACTTTGGCAGAGCTCCAGTGAGGGGTCACTTACCTGTGGCTCTCCCTGACCCGGTGTAGCTCTCGGCGCACCTCACGTTCCAAGCATTGGACATTCAGGTGAGATGCTCAGTTTTTGGCAATGTGCTGGTTAAAAGTCCAAGTAAAGTGTAACGTGAGTGTCATGTGTGTGTGTGTCCACTTTGGCAGAGCTCCAGTGAGAGGTCACTTACCTGTGGCTCTCCCTGACCCAGTGTACAGTAGCTCTCGGCGCACCTCACGAATAGCCCAAGCGTAGTTTCAGCTGAGAACACCCTATAGACAACGAGTTTAGTTTGGATGCTGCCCCTATAGGCCACCTCGTAACAGTTGTTTGCCTTTTTTATTTGTTAGACATTATGTGTTGAAAACAACACAACTTGCGTCGTGTTTTAACACATCTTTGTGTTCAGATAGGGACAACACATTTGTTTTAAGAGTGTAGCTGAACTAGTGGAAATGATGATGATGGAGGCCAGCTGAACTGAACACTGAGGGACAGATGTGCAAAGGCAGCATAATTACCGACTTTGTTTGTACACACTGTGCCTGGTCACATTTTGTGACATTTATTAAGCTTTTACTTTATCAAGTACCGCTCTCTAACCGTTATCTGCAGTGCCTTCAACTCCGTTCGATCAAAAGCGCAGTCGAATGGAATCAACCAACAACAAGGGGAATCAAAACTTTAGTGATCATGAAATTCAATGCATGTTGGGATGTCATCAAACAGGAGAGTGCAGAGAAGTAGTATAGGCTATGACAAATGTAATTGTCTGGCAGGCATAGGGAACTGGATGACATGACACAAAGAAAGTAAGGCATTAAAAATACATACCGGTATATGCATCAGTAAGAAAAGCATGGCTCACCGTTCTGCTCTCCTATGGCAGTCAGCATGCACTTTCATTGATGTGCCGTCTGTTCGCACATACCGTATCATATTTTAAGACGCAGATCACAAAGAAATAATGCCGGAATCAGATGTCAGTACATTTGACAGTAGCACTGTTTTTTTAAATCATCTAGTTTCAACATGTTGTGAAAATGATCTGGACTGTAGTCTGTAGCTTTTCATGCACTCCTGTGTATTTCCATATGCAGCAAAGGGAACACACACACACACACACACACACACACACACACACACACACCCCAACTCACATACACCACCTTAACTCCAACTGTGAGACAGGTGTCATTTTGGATGGTTGTGGCTGATGCAATCTAAAACCCCGTCCCGTCTCGTCTGCACATAGTGTGGGTGATGAGGAGTGTAGTGAAATTTCCGCTCCCATAAAAGAACAGTATGACTCCATAAGGAGCATTATTATTAGCCTGAATGGGGCAGCAAAGTCGCCTGCTGACATGTCGCGTTGCTGTCTTCTTCCCTTTTTTTACGGGGATTATGTAATTCCCTGTTGCCTTTCACAGGAGGTCAAGCAGCTCATAGAGACCCCAACTAAATAAAAGAAGATGTATTACGCTGTCCACGTCCCGCGCTCTCTCTCATGATTTAGGGGAATCCCTGTTGAAAATGGTGTCATTCACTCCGGCAATACATAAGGGAACAGCGGGCCTTTATGAAGGCGAGGGGACGTCTCATTGTCATTCCGTGGACGTGGCATGCCTCCACCTCGAGCCTCTCCACCCCCCCTCCATCCCCCCGCCGCCAAGGTTTCCTGTCTTTCAGCTTTCTAGAATATTCCCACAGGGAGGAATGGCCCCTCACTTCAGATGAACGCTGAGGTCACCTCTGGACTCCATCTTAGACTCCCTCTTTCTCGTTTGCTAATAAGCGGGGGGGCAAGGGCACGGCAGGGCCCGGGATTTAATTAGCTCATTATGAAAGAGTGCAGTGAAAATCCCCCAGTTATGAGAGCTCGTAGTGATCTTCACTGTTTAGCTGCCGTTTGGAGAGATGAAAAGGAGAGAGAGGAGGAATAGCAGAAGAAGGAGAGGAGGAGGAGGACGAGAGGGAGGGAGGGAAGGAGGGATGGATGGATGGATGAATGAAGAGGCACAGCACTGACTAACATGAAATCGATACTGTTCTTGTGGTACAAACGGAGGGGATCTTTTTTTTTTTGCTCGAGCACTGGAGACAGAGTAGAGAATGGGAGCTCCGAAGGGAAATCCCGCCCGGAACACCCATGACTGACGGTGCTGGTGGTCTTCTGTGATGGAGAGTTCTCGAGGAACACTTCTACAAGGCCTTTCCTCAATAGGCCTCCTACTTCAACTGCCCTCAATTATTGGCCACTCCTTGCTTGGTTTAGAGCATTGAAATCAATCTCTACAGCTAGTCATCCACTGTGACAGGGACAGGGAGTACAGCCTGATCTCATCTGGTGAGCATGGTGCACTTAGTCAAAACTTAGCCCAGAAATGAGGGATTTGATCTGGAGGTCTTCAAAGCACAGTATGAACATGTCAGGATAGGATTTACAGCATAGGAACCTTGTTGAGGTCACATGAAAGTATGTTGGCATGTCTGTAGATTATGGCCTGTGAAATGTATACATGCATTGTTTATGATGTTTCCACTTTCACTTTTCCTATTTTTTTTCAGTTTTTCAAGAGTCAGCAGTGTTATTAGATAGCGGTAGGAGGCCTGTTTTGACTAGTTCTGTCAGAAATATTTATCCTTTCAATTCTATAAATATTATCAGAGTGACATGGCATGAAATGCCTACTCATCAAAAGTAAAGAGGAACTGTGTTGCAATCAGTTGGGGGTCATGAAATGTTTACAACGATGTTTTCATTAAAAAAAGGCAGCAATTTCTCAGACCAATGCCGTCTGTCTCTTGAAATGGATTTGAGACTTCTCACTCTGCCATACAACAGAGTGGATAGAGCTGGTTTTCAATAATGAGAGCTTATTTTTCTTTTTAGGATACAAACAGCAGTGCCTGGTGACAGTGAGGGTGAAATATCTGTCAGACAGCATTGCTTGCAAAACTGGCTTGTTATGACATTTTTCTCGGGAAATGTCACTTGAAGGTGTTAGCGAACAAACAGTTATTCTCACTCAAAGCAGTCATCTCTGGTGGCAAATTGAAATCTTGCGTTATTGACTGTTGAATGGATGGAATGAATGGTTTCTATGTTCTTCAACAATATACAATTCCACACTGTCGATGAATGATGTTTGGCTGGTACAATGTCACCACAGAAATATGTCGTCTGGTCAAATTATGCTTTTTGAAAGTCATCTTCTCATATTCATGCATTATCCAGGGACCTTGGACAGACTTGATAATTCTAGGAATGAACAGCTTGAGTCTGATCACCAAAAGGGCTAGTTTCTTGAAAGCAATTGTCCACATTGGGAGAAAATATATTGCCCGCTGCGTTTGCCTGGGGCCACCAAAGTAATTACCTGGAATTCCTAGCTCCATTTGCAGCTGTGCTTGGTGGGAGACTAAGTGTAGGTGTTTGTTTTGTGAGGTCCAAACATCCGGTCCCCTTAATCTTTATGTCGATTACGGCTAGGAACAACCAGAGCCTTATTCTCCATCCATTAGCCACTGAGCTAACAGGCTACATCCAAGCCACCCTCGGGTCCATTACACTGTTTCTTTAGCTGAAAGCAATTGAGTTGGGCTTCAGCGACACCAGAGCTAGTGGGCTCTTTTTCCAAGTGGCAGATAGACTGATTAAATTAGTGCCTTCCCTCTACAGCCAGCCGCTTTGGATAAAGGAGAATACAAAATAAGTATAAATATCTTTAATTAGCTCTTCATGGCTAGTATTCTGCCCTATCTTTAATTAACTGGGGCCATATCTTTCATTACAGTCAATGGTGTAGAGGTCTCCAACCAGCTCAGGGGAGCATTAGTAAAACCTAACGACACATGGTGGGAGGAAGTAAGTAAAAGTGGAATTCATGTCTGTAACTGATGCCCTTTAAAGACCCCTGGCAGTCAATGTCTAAGTATGTGTGACTGGGGGCTGTGGGTGTGTTTGTGTGTTATGCGGTGAGGAGAAGGTTGGATTCTAGGGTATGTAAAGTGACCCTCTGACGAGAAAAGGCCATTCATAATTTAGCTGTCTACTGCCACCGGGGCAGTTAATAAAGCTTTAATAATTCAGCGTAGCATAATGAAAAGTCAAAGTTTCCCACAAAAAAAGTCTGGCTCGCAGTTAATAAAAGGGTAACGCACGTCTAATTTTACCACACACCGCAGCGAGACCGACCGACCGTGCGTGTGTGTGTGTGTGTGTGTGTGTGTGTGTGGCACACTGTGAATTGTGTTTAGGGTTCCTGATGTGGTTGAGGCATGCAACGGGTGTAGCAAGTCATTAGCACTTCCGTAAACTGTGCTAGCTAATGGCCTCATTATTGCGCCGCCAAACGAGGTGCAATAACACTTCCTGGTTTGGCACATTATTATTGTGTATTAGGAGAGGTGCGACCGCGTGGCTTTGAAGGTGGAAAAAGACTTTTCAAAAGGCATCACAGAGTGCTTGATCTTGTTGTTTTTTTGCCTCCTGTGTGTGTTGTCTGTGTGCCCTCGTTTTCCTTTGGTCATGACTGTGTTAACATTTATTCCACCCACTCACGCTGTCACCATCTGGCTCGTTTGTTTGAGACAGTGTGCCATCAGCTGACTCTTTTGTTTCCCATTTATTGATCAATTGATCGAGACATGAGCATTGCTGTGGATTATATATTTACTGTATAGAAAAAGTCTACATTGAATCAAGGACTTGGCAAACATTACCTTGCAGACTTCTAGAATTACTGCATGGTTATCAGAGCATCAAAGCCTATTGATAGTGAGCATTGCGGTTTCAAGTCAGTGCCCAATATGTGATATATATATATATATATATATATATATATATATGACTAATAAAAAAATATATAAAAAGTGATATTGCCAAACATATCCAATGTCTGGACACTAGACTAGAGGAATAACAACACATTTGCGTCTGTTATGTGAAAGGAAGGTATTCTGATGAAGAGCACTTTGGGATTGTGCTATGTTATGCAGTGGGATTAAAAAAGGCCCAGCATTCTATATGAGGGGCAAGTTATTTAAAACTGATTGGAGCCTGTTTTGTCAAATGGCACCCTCCATGACACATCTTAACACTGAGTGGCACTCCAGGTCGTGCTTCATATTTTAACATCAGCATAGTTCAATTTGCTGCCCATTACGGAAGTTTTATCTTCAATAATTCACAGCTTTGCTAAATTGCCGGCCATAGCTTTTTGGATTCATGACACAGTAGTGCTGGCTGGATTTTACAGTGAATCTCTCTCGTATCTCCTCCCTGGAAGAGTATGGCTCCTACTTCTATGAGCACTTTTCAAGGAGCCTATATAGCGATGGCTTCAATTATTAATCATCACCCATACATACAGTAATATCCCGCATATAAGCCGCATTGTATATAAGCCGCAGGACAGTGTTTTATAAGTGTACAAGTTAATAGAAACAAAACCTTATCAACACCGTATGCCTCCCCTGTATTAACCTCATAGCTGAAGAAACTTTGCAAAATCGGTGTATAAGCCGCAGCTAATAGTCGGGAAATTATGGTATGTATGTATTTATGTGTATGTATGTTTATGGCTATTGTACTTGACAGCGGGGTGATATTTGAGGTGTTTGAGGGGTGATTTGGCTCCTCAGCTGATGCATATGCTCTCCAAAGAGGGGGACTTTACTCTGACCTTGTTCGCGGGGAGACCTGCCAAGGGAGACCGTGAGGCAGAAACTCATATTCATATTTTGAAGGCTAATCGATTGAAATCATCTGAGATTAGCTCCTCAAGTGTGCCCCCCCCCCCCCCTCCAAAGGAAAAAAAAAATCCCATGCATTCCAAGAGATTAATTATTGCTCGCTTGAATAATGACATGCAAATTCATGTTAATGGATTCTAGTAAGGCCTCATGAGAGAATTATGGTTTTAAAAAGTGTATCTATATAAATATATAAGTATATATCTATATAAATATATATCCTCGTCTGTCATCTGGCAAGCCACCCGGGTGCTAAACTGCAAGCCCTTGTTTGGCACAGAGGGGGATATGTGCCATAGTTTATCGTCTGATCTGTAAACACATCCATGCCCCCCACGGCCAGTTGGGGGCCCTCTCGAGTAAGTGCACACCCCGTCAATGCCTGGCAAGAAAGTGCTTCTTCTAATCTTGTGTGCCACCGACTGAAGCTCTTTCTGTGTCTCGTGTGCAAGTGTCTGTGACTCTGAGTCTGTTTATTTGTTTCTTGTGTGTGTGTCTCTCTCTGTGTGTATGTGTGTGTGTGTGTGTGTGTGTGTGTGTGTGTGTGTGTGTGTGTGTGTGCGTGTGTGTGCGTGTGTGTGTTATTCCACAGCATAGCCTATATATGGAGTGACTATAAAACAAAGTCTGAAAATATCAAACGAGCGAGCCGAGCATTTGAAAGCATATTTTCTGTGTGCTCGTTGTTTGCTCTCTCAGGATTTCTATTAGTTTGTGCCGAGACATCAAAGAGTAATTGTGATCATTAGGGCAACCATTTTAAATCTGCTATATTGGAAGAATACAGTAGTGTTTAATCTCTCCATCTGAACGTATTAACAGCTATTATCAGCATGCAAAAAAGGGGGGCAAGTCTTTTTTTTAGAAGAAAGGCTTAGATCTACCAGCATACTGTGAATCTTCTTCATGGGCTCTCAGTCTCTGTTTCCTATGTTATGCTGTTCACTGGTCACGAGCATCAATCAGCTCCAGCGATCATCTTTATATCTATATTACAACAAAGTGAATGCCTGATCACGTAGAGAGCTATGCTCAAGGTCTGTGTCATTCTGCATGTCTAGGAGAGGAGACATGAACCAGAAAGGTTATGTAAGTGTGCATGTCTGCCAACCTCCCCAACCTACCTGCTGTGTCTTTGTGTTTTTCTGTCATTTTCCTCGTCCTTTGGCTTCCATGTCTGCTCATTCAGTCTACAGACTTCAGTTGTATGTTCCTGCTACTGTGCCCCTTTCTGACAGTGCCAGAGGCATACGTACAAGAATCAGTGTAGTGGAAGTGAAATAGACGACATAAATATGTATGGTTTATCTCGCCGGGATATGGAGCCCAATTCTCCCATACATAGCCCTTTTTTCACTGACAGAGAACCGGCTTATTTTCTAGTTTACACTCACAATATCGGATGTTTGGAGCATTTCGACCAAAAAATATATCGGTGCGGAACCTGAAAAGTTGGTTCGAAGCTGGAACCAAAAAAATAGTTGTTGTGTTTTTTCCCCCTATGAACCGGAGTGGGCGTGTCATTCTACAGTTCAGAGAGGAAGCAGAACACCACAGCCACTGTACGCTAAAAGTATGACTTCTCTCTGTTTAGCCACGAGTCAACAAAACTGGTTTACTAGCCTTACACAGCCAAACTGAAGTCTTGTTTCTACCAATTGTGACAGCACTAATGTCATATCATTATCTCCTGTTAATGCATACAACACCCTGCTGATGACACATCCTGGTGCTGTTCAAATCTGGTCATGGAAATGCAGGCTGGTTCAACCGATTCAAGAACCCACTCTCTGTTGGTCAAAAAGAAAAAAAAATGTTGAGTGTGATGAATGACAATTTATTCAGTGAAGGAACACATAAGGTAAACTCTGACCCTGATAGCACATCTAAACTTCCCAATACTAATAATAGGGCAACTCAATTATTTACTCCGAGGCAAACAAATATATTGCTCATATATTATTCAACACTTCAACAGGGAAAATAAGTGGGAATGCAGTGCGAGCTATTGTGGGAAATAAAGCCTAGGATTAGACACAGGGATATGTTTAACCAGGGAGATGCATAGAGGTTCTGCATTGCATGAATCACTTAGATTCTTTGTAACAATGAAGGGAAAATCGAAACAGTCTCAAAAAACAATGTCTCCCCATACAGATAGATAATGGAAAATAATTTATCAAATATTAATTTACCAGCTGGTTGGCACCAGCAGGAAATTCTAAATATATCAGCAGGAAATATTTCAGTTGGAAGTGCCTCCTGATGTGAAAATGGCATGGCAAGCCTTTCAAGTCTCTGAAAACCTGAAATTCCACGTTTCAGTCTTGCTCTCCCGTACTGTGTCACTTCTCAGATTGAATGATGGACATGTGAGTCAATGCTTGGAGTAGGCTACTCCATGTTTAACTACGCATTTGGGTATGTCATGCCACTTTCTATTTGCACAGTAACTAGGCTTGCCTTATAAGTTTAGAAAGTAGTTCAAAGGCATTGAACTAGGCTATAGCTACAACTAAGGTCTTTTCAACCGAAATAAATACAGTCATTTCTTGTGTATTAGCCATATTGTGTATAAGCTGCAGAAAAATGTTTTATGCAAGTTAAAATAAACAAAACCATATTTGTACCATATTAATTGCTAACCTCTGAATGACTGGAGACATTTTGCAAAATTAATGTATAAGCCATGGCTGGGAAACTACGGCCCCTTAGCTTTCAAACAAAGATCATATCTGATCAGCCAGAATTATTATTTTATGCATACAATAAGTTAACACAGGTTTAACTGTATCTCAAATTGATTAGATCTGTGCAAAGACATGAGACAGATGTGATATAGGCATGTGAAGCTCTGGATAACAAGATTCCCCAGTGCAAAGGTTCTGCAAGTGAATAATACAAAGTGTTTGCTGGCCATGTTTCCCATCATGCACTAGTTCATCTTAACTAGGCAGTGGCATTTGGAGGAAAACATGTTGTTTAGCACCCCATTGCATATGCTGCTCAGGGCCCTTTTAAAAACACCATAATGGGAGACATTCATTATGAAGAAAACAGGAAAGGTCAGGGTGCACACTTTTGTGTCACTTTCTTTTTTTCAGCAGAAATGAAAGAGCCAGAGAGAGAAAGAGAGAGGGAGAGGGGGAGGAGAAGAGAGAGGAGGAAAAGCACTCAAAGCTCTGTGGTAGAATACCCTATGGACTCCAGCCAGCATACCTTTGCTTTCTTGGCTAATTTTTCAAAGTTAAACCTATGGAGCACAGGCAACAGAATACTGAGAAGAATACCCACGCAGCAGACTTTGCCTAAAAGAGAGAGAAAGCAAAGCATAATTGTTTTCTGGGTAGTACTTTGAACACCTCACAGACACACGCACACACACACACACACACACACACACACACACACACACACACACACACACAAACCTGGCAAACGTGAATCTAGGAAAGCTCAGAGTTTTGTTGTTCTAAAGGGCAATTTTTTTTTTTTTTTTAAAAAGAGCACTGGAAATTTCCGCAAAACCCAATCGCCCTTCAATGGTACATTGGTATGAGTGTGCGTAGCTGTTGTACAGCAGATGTATACACATACAAGACTTAATCACTACAATCACTTAACATGTAAAGAACACTATTCACCTCAGGGCATCAAGTCATGGGGCCCATTCATTTTTTCAACAGCAAAATCAGGTGTTTCAATTATACTTGTGACTTACTTAATGCAATTAATTATGATGTGCATGGTGTTACACGATGTAAAGCACAGCTCATTACAACTGAGCAGCTGGGAAGTTGTGGCACGGATAGAAACTGCATAATAAGGGTGAAATGCAATGAAGTGAACCTATGTTAATGCAAAATGGGCTGAACATTTATAAAAAACACCAACACAAAATTGCCACGCAGGTCAAGACTGACAGTATACAGGGCGTACGACCTTATGTAAGGGCACGTGCTAATTTAACAGGCAAATTGGTTGGCCTATGGACACTGTATATTAATATATATGAATGAACTAATTGAGCTGGAGTTACCTAGGTTGAGTCTCTTTCAGACCTTTGACTTTTTCGGCAATGGGACTTTTATGACTGAGTCATAAATGCTGTAATCATCTATTGAAGTTGAATTTTCAAACGTGTGCCTACATACAGCTTTCATGCAGCAGGGAGAGGGCTACATAATAAGGCTTTTCGTTCAAATACAGTAAAGTGGATATGCAGTGCAGATTCAAATATTATCAGGGATTAGTCAATGACAAACAAGACATGATGTTGCCTGGAATACTTGACCAGAGTATTTTGCCAATACATTTCAAGGGACGTTTTTGCAGGGGAATTGTGCCAACAGTACCAGCATGTTTCTGAAGCTTAAGTGGATTGCCAGTTGGCTGGCGCTTCTCCTATTCATTTGTATAGAGGGAACCGTAAAGTGCATCCAAGTAAATGAACAGTGATTACTTAGGAAGGATCTCCCTTAATGTTTGTATTATTTGGATACACCATACACTGCTGCATTGCTGCATATTAAATCTGCATATTAAACTATTATATCTCTTCCACATGCATGAGTTCAACCTGACCCACCAATCAAACAAGTGCCTCCTTGTTGCTACACCAGCATGTTGCTAGATAGTGTCTGTTAATGCAGAATTTAACACCTGCTTATATTGACTCAAGCACAATTACCTCTTCTGCTCTTTTCCAAATGATTGCGCCCAACCTTGCTAAATCACATTAAATATGTTAATTGACTTATTTGCATTGCTTCCCCCAACTATTTTGTTCACATAGGGATGGCCAATTTGCATATTAATATGGTTGAATCCACAAATATAAACAATGTGCATCTACAAACTGGAGAAAGTGAAAGAGTTTACCAAATTTGCTTGCAGGATTATTCACAGTTTTATTTTTTAATAACTCAGCAGTTCTTTCAAAGAATAAACACCACAATAAGATAACTTGTATTGCATAGCGGTACATGGTATGACCACCACAGAGTGTTGCTACCTGATACGCAAAGAAAAGAATACTGTTTACCACATTCTATCCACACCCTACTCCTGCAACAATTTGTACATGTAGCGCGCGCGTGTGTGTGTGTGTGTGTGTGTGTGTGTGTGTGTGTGTGTGTGTGTGTGTGTGTGTGTGTGTGTGTGTGTGTGTGTGTGTGTGTGTGTGAATGTAACAAGTCTGTATTCAGATCCTGCTCCCAACCTGATTTGATGGACAGATTCACACATGCACGTGCAGTGATCTTAGGGGTCCGAACAGATATTGAAATGTGACAGCTGCGGCGCCCCCTATGGACAGAATTTCACCAAATTCAGTGTGCGTGTACAGACTGTGATGGTAATAGCACATAACATTTAAAACTTGATACTACAAGATATTTGCATGTGCATGTCAATATATGTATGATAAATATATTAGTTACAGTACACACTCTCTCTCTCACACACACACACACACACACACACACACACACACACACACACACACACACACACACACACACACACACCTTATGACCACCAAGTTGCATGTGCCTTAGAGTTTCAATGCCCCAGGAATCTTCAACTTACTTCTGCAAACAAACCCCTGTCAAGACCTATGACTGGCGGTCATAATGAGAGACTGGCAGCGGTCATAATGAGAAACTGAGCTTTTAATCCAAACACTGCCCATGCCACAGACAAAATTGTAAATAGCGATTCAAATTAAGCCTGTGTGGATGGACACTACTCTATCACTGTTATTAACCATCTCCCATAACTAATTTATCCAGCAAGAGTTATCTGTACGTTTGCAGAAAATGTGGTTTAATGTGAGACTTAGCATACTTTCAACAGGCATCTTAGTCTGTTTATTAACATAAACATACAGAATTTGAGAAGAATTCAGGCATTTTTGCTAAGAGCTCTGCCTACCCTCAGAGCTGTTTTGGAAGCTCATTGTTACCCAGCACATGAACACCTGACAAGCTGTTCACATGCATCATTCTAAAACACTGACATGTTTTTAGAAAATCCTAAACATGAAAAATGAACAAGCTGCTTCAAAAAGGCTATTCAAGGTCACATTGTACTAAGCAACTTTTGCACTCATTAAAAGTTTACTTAGATAATTCTAACTAGTCACAGTGTCTCCTTTCATGAAATACTTGGAATAATGCCATTCTTTTATGCCACATGTGTACTAAATGTGTTGTTTGACATATTAATCCTCAATATTAACTCTATCTTTGAAAGAGGAAGCAGAATGTTTGTGAAATCGTGTCTTCCTGAGTGAGCCTGGAAAAATGCCCCAACAGGTGGAGTGTTTAGCAAAAAGGAAACAACAACACCTGCAATGTTAAAGGAAGTGTTGACACACTGTCACTTTTGAAATGTGACTGTAGTGTTACCTTGAATTGAATAGTAATTCAAACACATTCAAGTGCACAAATCTTAAACCTAGATACAGCAACACCAGCTGTTTCATGCTTAAAGTGATGGAGCCTCATCGTGTTTTGTGGCAGGAAATGTTTCGTTGTTTAGCATTGCAATGTAAATCATCTTTAAATCACCAGACTCTGGCCACTGAAGATTAATCAAAGAGTTCTCTGTGCCCCATGCTGCAGACACAGTTTTTTTTATCTGTTTTTATTTTTGCATGTCACATGTTTTTTTTTTTTTTTTTTTTTTTTTCCATTGCTTCAAATGTTTAATTACACTGAGCTCTAATCACACCCCTCATCAGAAATGACAACCACTGTATCCATGACAACACCTCTGGCAGACACCGAGGTCTGGGAGATGATAGAATAGATTACGACAAGGTGACAGGGAAATTATGATTGATGCTGAGGTTTCCGAGCGAGCAACACAAATTCAAGTGGCAATTTAATCTCTCCATTGATGCTTGTCTAGGGCGTCAGTATTTCTGTCACTTTTTTCCCTCCTTTTTTTCAGCCAAGGGTACCAAAGATTGACATTTGAGACAATGTGATGTCCAAATGACTCATGACACATATAACGTGAGACAAACGTGATCACAACAAACTCAATGAGGAAAGCAGTTGCTGGGCAAACGGAAAATGTTTGCGGAGGAAAAAATATGTCCAACAAAGACAAACAGAGTGCATAGCACAGCATAGGAAAACAAAACAATCGGTGAGCATGACCCCAAGCAAAGCTATGAACAAGAACATATCTGTGAACTGCCTCTACATCCCTGTCATAAACTAGGCTTGAGTGCACACATCTCATGCATTTTATATGTTGGCTTGACCCTTGTTATCTTAACTCTGTTATTAACTGGATTGCTTCTTCAGCTACATCCTCTGGGCTTGGTTCAATTTGGTTGCGGACACAAAGGCACTAAATTGTGCATGGTCTGTTGCTGCTGCACAGAATTGTCCGTTGAAGCAAAGAGAGGCGCATGAGAGATTAAATGACTTCTTGGCTGTCTACTCCCTAATTTTAGACACAGTCATGCACAATCAAGCCATGTCCAATGCAAAATGAATCATGTATGTACATATGACTGGAGACAAACACAATTCATGCATCAAATATGTCCATTATTGGTGCCCATGTCTGTTTCAAGTGTACTACAACCGTTTGACTTTCCAATACCATGGCATGCCAACAGCTAGTTCTGTTTTTGTTTGTTTGTATGTTTGTTTGTTTGTTTGTGAGATCCATATGTTTCTTGGTAACCAAAATATCCTGACAATCTATAATGAGTGAACACAAATGTTGTTTTGTAAGGCTGGAGAGAAAAAAAAAAAAAACGGCCTCCTGATAAATTATTAGCAGCTCCACTTGTGACACTCAGGCCTGAGGGAAGATCTGTGTTGTCAATAATGAAAGGCTGAGAGAGTATTATCAAAGGACTTCATTTAACTGTGGGGACCACGCGAGTCCCACAGTTCCTTAGTCTTGTCAATGGATCTTATTACTGGAAATAAACAAACCTGTTCCCTGCCGTCGTGTGAAGACACGGTTTGATCACTGTGGCGCAGTAACACCACTGACATGTACACATGCGCGCGCGCAGACACACACACACACACACACACACACACACACACATGAAGACATGGAGACACTCACAGAGACAGAGAGAGAGAGAGAGAGAGGGTGGCAGAGAAACACACAAGCACACACACACAGAGAAAGAGAGATATATAGAGAGAAACACACAAACAGAGAGAGAGAGAGAGACGCATCACATATTTCTTGAGAGTGTAGAGGACACATCACATCAAGAGCAATAAGAGGTAGCATCCTATTCTGGAATCAATTTGATGTGTTCAGAAATGCTTACGCAGGTTTGGACGGTGATGCATTCTCATTTAATCTCCCACAAGCTGGATTCATTTGACGGATGCATTTTTTATGTGTGTTAATAGCCCTTCTTGTAAATGTGAAGTTATTTGACTTGACGGAAGGTGCTGCTGTTCTCATTTCTGTCTTTTTTTGGGGGGGGAGGGGATTGAATTTTTTTAGGCCTTTAGGTAAACAATGTTTCAATCCAAATTCTAGATTTTGGTTCAAATGTGGCATTGTCTTTTTTGTGTGAATGTACCCGCATGTGTGTATGTATGTGTGTTTGCGCACATGTGCGTTAGTGTGTGTGTGTGTGTGTGTGTGTGTGTGTGTGTGTGTGTGTGTGTCTGTGCGTGAGATGCCTGACAGCATCAACAATTGTGCTAGCCTTGATCTGTCTCCAAAATGACTGGAGCACTGAGAGAAACAGTGCCGAGAGGGACATATTCAGCACCTGGGTTTAGCTGCGGCTCACCTTGGAGTAGAGGTGTGACCACGTCCACTACGCATGTGCCTGTGTGTGTGTGTGTGTGTGTGTGTGTGTGTGTTGTGTGGGTCTTTATTTGGCTACTGTCGTGTGTGTGTGTGTGTGTGTGTGTGTGTGTGTGTGTGTGTGTGTGTGTGTGTGTGTGTGTGTGTGTGTGTGTGTGTGTGTGACAAGGTAAATAGAGAAACAGACTCAGGAGGTTAGCCAAGGCCGCCTGTACCCTCCTTGTTCAGTTCAGTCCCAGCTTAGTGACACATGGTTGTGCCCATGTAATCCCGCAGTGAGACAAAGCAAACAGGAGCCACCAAATAAAGGCTCATATAGAAATGACCAGGGCCTCAGTATAGACAGGTGGCATTCTGCAGCTGGGAAAGAAGCCCGTGTTTGTCTTCCTACAGGTGCTCTGAGTTATTTTTTATTTTAGCTGGACAACAGTTATTTTAGTCCAGCTGGACACAAAGAAATTATCTCTAAAACACTTTTAAAAAGAAAAGCAAGTAGAAATTGATTTTTTCAGGGGGAAATGAAACACATTTCCCACAGCGGGTGAAGTTGATTGGCTCTCAATTTTGGATTGCGTTTATGAGGCATAAGTATTATTGAACCCCAATACACAACTCTCATAATAGCAGTCAAGCTCAAGAGAAGTGCCCTCTTTACATGCTTTTAGGTACAGTGCACAGCAGATAGGGGAACTTGTAGTCTGTACATGGCATATTCTATGAGATGATTCTACTTCATCCTCAGCTAATATTAGCACAAACTCTAAGTAGGGTGAACATTGTCTCAGAACAAAAGGGGAAACAATGAAACCTTAGTTGAAAAAAACTTTAGAAAGATTATGATGATTATGATGATGACGATGACGACGACGATGATGATGATGATGATGATTATGATTATGATTATGATTATGATTATTATTATTATTACTATTATTATCATTATCATTAGCATTAGCATTATCATTAGCATTATTATTATTATACATCGGTGGCATTGCAAATCTGGATCACTGGAGTGACCCAGTCATGTAATAGACATAGCAACCTAGTGTTCAGCTCTCAGCATACCTGCAGTGCTGTCCACACCTCCCAGTCCCTGTCCGTCCTACTTGCAATTCAAATCCTACATCAAGACATCCTGTTGAAAGACACATGTGAGGTGGAGATACAGTATCATGCATATAAGCAAGACTTTGCTATAATGCATGCAATCATTCACACATATACACACACATAAACACATATAAACACACATGAACACACACACTCATATAATGGGCTAATCTGTACCTTTGCTTATAGCGCATGTTCCTTTGGACACAGACATGTGCTTCTGACAGGAAGATTACTAAGGATACATGCAGTGTGGTCCGCACAGATAAAACGGTCAAAGTACGATTCGCCTAGGGGGCTGGAAAAAAAAGAGAAAACAACACGCATACACGCATGACGGAAGCCCAGGCCTGTTGCATTTTAATGGTGCTGATATGGTTTCAGTGCATTTGAGCGAGTAAACATTGCATTGTTTTGATATCTCCTTTATGTAGCCCGAAGACCCAGAGCAAAAAGAGCATTCCTCCCCCCCCCCCTCATCCTCCCAAATACCACATACTGTATCACAGAACACAGAGCTTCATTGGGGAGAACTCAAAACTGTTCCAGGCCAGTCAGTATTGTAAAAAAAGAGAGGAAATGTTGTTGGGGTTTTACTCTACTCAGAGGGAAGTTGCTGCAATGTAAATATGACCTACTCATACATGCAGTTTAGTGCACTTCAATGCACATGGCATACACTAAATCGCTCCATCACCCGCACCTTTATAATTTCAGTGATTGTAACATTTGAGTGCTTCTGGGGATGTGTTTATGGTTTTGGTGTACTATGGATTTAAATGATTTCAATATGATTTTTTTTGCTGTTTGCATATTAGAATAACACATTATTTCGTGGATGTTTCTTCTTCAGTCTTTGTCGGCTGTGCCTGAAGGTTGTGCTCATGTATCCGTGTGGTTACAATGTAAGCCGCTCACCACATGACCTAAAGCCCCATCAATATGGCATGAGGTGGCTGTGTGCACTCTGTGCATCATGCCATGTCTAGGGAGACTCGCACACCTGCGTGTTGATCTGCACACACCTGTCCTGTTCCATATGTTCATTTACACGGTCAGACACACACACACACACACACACACACACACACATACCCACACACACCCATACCCACACACACACACACACACACACACACACACACACACACACACACACACATTGATACCCACACACACCCATACTCACTCACACATACACATGCACACACAGTCAGCCAGCCACACACACACACACACACACACACACCCCAGCACTAGAGGAAGCCATCTTCACACGCAATCTGACCATCTCCTACGGCTCCTCCTCCATCAGTGTCAGGCAGTGCAGGAGGAGGACAAGCGAGGAGGGACCGGTGGCTTGCTGCAGGCATTGACCCCTCACGCCCAGGCCAAGTCAATCCCCTTCCCCTCCCCTGGCCCCCCAGCTCCAGCCCCGGCTCCAGCCCCAGCCCCGGTCCTCTCCCCACTGCACTGCACTGAGACTGCACTGCCCACCCACACTCTCCCTCAGTGCCCCAGGCAAGAGATGAGGCACCGCGGCAGCTTGTGGCTCCCCCCGCTGCTGCCGACTCTCCCATGTCCCCCCCGACCTTCACTGACATTTACAGGCACAGGTGACGGGAACGGAGAGGATCTCTCATTAACCAACTGAGCAGTTTTTTTTTTTTTTTTTAAATCCAGGCCGTGTGTGTGTGTGATGTATGTGTATTGTGTGTGTGTGTGTGTGTGTGAGAGAGAGAGAGAGAGAGAGAGGGAGAGAGAGAGGGAGAGAGAGGGAGAGAGAGAGAGAGAGAGAGAGAGAGAGAGTGTCCGTGCACGGATTTGCAAAACATATTAAACTCCTATCTGCAGGTTACCCTTGCCCAATAACCGTCGCGCCGCATGTTTTGGAATAATATTATTGTAATGTTGTCCACACATTTTTTTCCCCCTCTCATCCTCATCTGGCAATTTCCCCCACCCTTTGGAGACCATGTGTAATATTCTGATCATTACTTTCCCATTTCTGCCCTCTTGGGCGATGTAATGAGAACGATGAGAATGAGGAGGGGAATAATTTTTCTTCCCTCTCAATTTCTCCAATCCTAATATACCCAGGGAGCACTGAGGGCCTGCTCCTTCAACTTCCTGTCTGTGACCAGTGCTGTTTATAGGTTCTGCAGGGCCAACTCCATCTTTGCTCTTCCTTCATTCTTTTTTTGCATTTGTCCTTTCCCCGCTTTCTCCTCGTTTCTTCCGATACTGTGGTCGTGATTTTGTTTTTTTTTTCTCAGGGAACAATTTAACAATGCCACGGTGTGCTCCAACCCCAAGTCCCCAGACTTTTGAGATTTGTCAGAGTGTTTCCGTGTTTGAATTTCATGAATGCTTATTATGCTGTTGATCATTAAAACGAGGCTTGGGGGTGGGGTGGGGTGGAGTGGGGAGCTCCCGCTGATCGCCACCTGGTGATTAGGTGGCATCCTGGAAGTTTGCGGATTCGCAGAGCGGAACGAGGCCGCGGTTTGTCAGCATATGGTCGGAATGAATCTTCTCTCTCCGCTTTGTTATTATTATTATCACCCCTGACAAGGTTAAAGACCGCTTTTACCTAAAATAGCACCGCCTCTTCCCCCCTCAGCGCTACCCTCCCCGCCTCCAAACACAACTAACAAAGACTTGTTGAAGCAATGACGGAGGAAAACAACTGGAGATATTTACTAAACACCTTTGAAATGAGCTTCACTTAAAACAGAGCAGCCACTGTGGTATGCATTATGACCTAGCACTGAACGCCATATCATTCATGATTGTAAGTGTTGTACTGCAACTGGAAATGAATTAGAAGCCAAATACATGTCTCTGCCTCCTTGTCTCATGTTGCCACTTTACTTGTCTTTAATGATGCTGTAAATATTACATCCTGTCATTTCACTGCACTGAGTTGCCCAGTAGGGGAAAGCCGATGGCTCTCAGCAGCTCTCTCTGTAATTAGCAAAGGATATAATAAAATCATTTCAAATATGCACCCGCAGATTTGTGTTATTGCTTTTTTTTGCCACTTGTTTTCTTGATGAGTACAAAAGATTTGTCCAAATTACAGTTGATGGGAAGAAAACAATTTTCAGACCCCAGGTGATAACTGATCACGGTTTCCCGCTCTCTCTCTCTCAGTATGGACTAAATCTCGGCAATCTTATTCGCCAACGGGGTTTGAATTGAAATGGCAGCGTCGCTTACAATGGCCCTCTAATCTGCTAATTAACATTGCTCATCTGATTTCGAGGTGGGACGCGCGGCAGTGTCACCACCGAGAATCACGCCAGCATCAGGCATCATCATAATTGTTTCAATCCCTCGCCGTTGCTATGCAACACGTTATAACTGGAATTCTTGCCTGGCTTTTTTTTTTTTTTTTTAAATATATCCTTTAATGCGCATCTGCATTGAACTAGGCACCAGTTGAAAGCATTGAACCGCCCCATTGTTAGGAGGTGGAACGGTTTGCCTGGCTGTAACGCAGTAATAGCTGTAATATAAGATGTCAGACCTCCTCAGATTTTTTTTTTTTTTTTTTTTCTAGATCTTTCTGGACTTTGTCAGATTATTAAGATGGTGATCCCTAAGGTTTGCAAGGGTACATTAAGTATTTCTGTAGATTGAGGCATGGGCAAAGGAGTACTGTTGAGCACACTGGGCATAATGCCATATGCAGGTACAATCAATATCAATGTTGTCCAGATTCAGCCATGGAAATATGCTCTCTCCCTCTCTGTCTCTATGGATCTGGATGAAAAAAGACTCCGATATTGAGAACATGACTGCAAGTGCATGTTTACTTCTCCATTTACAATGTGCATCTTAGAGAAAACCAAACAACCAAACCAACCAAACAAACAAACAACACAACACAACCAAGCAGACAGATCTTATTACTGGGAGCTTGATATATTACTCTAAAAGCCCTGTGTTCTAGAAGAGCCCCGATTCGGTGTCGTACAAATGCATTTGGACTTAAAAACTGGCAATGCACACTGTAGAAATATCGATGCCAACGCTCAGGCGACTTCAGACACAACTCCCCCCCTAGTCCTTGTACATACTTATCCATGCCACAGGGTGACTGGGCCGGGTGAAGAAACTGGGAGGCAAGATCCACTGGCAGCACGAGGCCCCCAGACCGAACAAAATTAGGAGAGAGAGAGAGAGAGAGAGAGAGAGAGAGAGAGAGAGAGAGAGAGAGAGAGAGAGAGCAAGAGAGATTGTCCAAAGTGTTCATGTCTCATGATGAATGCATGGCTTTGATGGCTGCAATCTTAGCCAGCCACTGCACAGGGAGGCCAAACAGGAGGAGTTGGGTAACGCTGGGTCTTTGACGCCATCTTTGGACCCAGATCCAGGTTTTGCTATTATCCCTGTGAACATTGGGACGTGATTTTGATCACATGCTGTCAATCTGTGGGATATTTTAGGCCACAGGGCAAGAATCCTGTTGAGCATAAAGGAAAAGTGACATATAGTACTTACATAAGTACCACAGATATCTTTCTGGAAATACTTCAGAGCAAATATTTGTGCCCCTTTTTCACTCTATGAAATATGCGCACCTACATTTTCAGATCCATGATCATTTAGTATTATAAATGAACTGAGCATTGAATGCCTTTCCAAGAGCAAGTCTCTTGTGTGGACCTAGCATTCAAGGTAGTTCTACTTATGACCTTGTTGCCCCCAATTATCTGTTTCTTTCCTGATCAGGACAGACTAAGAGACGAGATGTCAAAGAAATACTTTCTCCAATACAAGAGGTCAGAAAAAGCGAGGTGAACATTTCTTCTATATTTATATTTATACATCTATATTTACGCACATTCTTTGATATTTACACACACACACACACACACACACACACACACACACACACATATATTATATATATATATATATTATATATATAGTGTATACAGTATACATTTTTCGCATATATTTGTTTCAATGTGGACATGTTGCTAGGGATACAGAATACATTAAGTATTTAAGTGTACAGCATAGTCAAGGTCTATGTCTTCTTCATTGGTGTTAGAAAAAAAAAAACAGCTCCTTTGCCCGGTGCTTTGTAGTCTTTGTAGTTGAGTCGGATTAGATGTCCTTGGATTGTGTGAAACATTGCTAAGGGGATCTTTCACACAAAACAGACTTGCTGTAATAGCGCTGAATAGGTGCATGCTAACCACGGTTATTTTCAGCTGCGAGAACAAGAAGCATTCAACCCCCCCCCCCCCCCCCCCCCCTACATATGTTTCATACCATCATTTGTCCAGGAGGAGAGGAAAGAGATGGCACCCTTGCGTACCCCCCTTTTGTCTCCTGCCGTGAAAGCTCGTCTTGACTTTTCCAACCCATCCAGGTGGAAAAGCTTTTCATTTGTTAAACAAAGTGGAAGGCCGCCACAACATTCCACCATAATGGAGACGGATGACGGCAACATCGCAGGCAACCCAAGACAAAGGTAATTACCGGGCCTGTCACAAGCTCGGCATAGATCACCGCTCTCGAAAAAAAGCAGCCTCCGTCTTCTACGCCACTGAACGAGTGACTCCTGTCATAGGGGGGAGGGGGGAGGAGGGAGGGGGGTCATGTCCAAAATGATTAAAAATGGAAAATGTCGAGGACCCAAGTCTTTCTGGCGTGATCAACATAAAAGCCTTCCCTTGGCAGCTGGCTTCATGAGGCCACAGTGGTGGTGTGTGTTTGATGGTGTTAAAAATAAACTCCGAGTTGCTCATTTGCTTCTCTTGCAGGGCTCTGGTGCAACCCTATTGCCATGGTTGCTGTATGGAAGTCAACACAATGATCAAGTTCTCCCTTTAAGACGGTAATTAAGAAGGTTAATGGGCAAGACAATAATTACACAACAGATTTGTATAACGATTTTATTTTTTCAGTTATGTCAATCCGACTCAAGAGGAAATGTATTCATGCAACTTGCTGTATCATAAGATGAAGCCTAATTTTAGGATTAAGTTCTTAAATTCAAATATAATTGTATGTTTTTTTTTAGTTTATTTCTATTTCAAGCCAGACTTTCAAGCCTCATTATGCTGTGAAATGTCATATTACTTTGCTGTTAACTGACAGGGGAACACAGGCTGAGTCACCGCGCACTAGAAAGAGCTCCAAGCACAGTATCCTATTGAACAGGCACTCTCTGGCTCATTCATCCCAAAAGAGTTCCTCAATGCTTATTCGGTGGATTCTGAGGAAACAGAAAATCCATTAAAGAACTGGTGCGGGTCCAGATTATATTGTAACATGAGGCACGTAGCGGCACTTACTGGATTATGATGGGCCTGTTGATTAATCTCTGAAACTCGATTAAACTTTCTTACTGGCCTATCGCATGCTAATTCATTTTGCCGCAGAAAGAAACACGTGATCGGAGGCACTTGTGGCTTTTGAAACAGACCCAGAAGGTTGCTTAGCAACGGCGGGAGAGAAGAAGAGGAGGGAGGGGAGGAGGAGGAAGAGAGGAGGGAGGGAGGAAGGGAGGGGAAGGGGGGCTGGAGATCATTGAATTGACCATCAGTGAAAAGTACTCGCTCCTGCTCTGCTTCAGAATGATAAATGCACAATAAGAAATCCCTGCAGAATCTTTGAAAGGCATATTGCTGCTGCGTCTGGGGGCATTTAGGGAAATGCATCACTCACTACAGTGGATATATTTCATTTTGCATTGTCTGAAAAGGCTGTGCATCAAGATTAACGGTAACGAAGCCGCACTTTGTGCCAGCACTGCTCCCAGCATCGGGCTGTTTTCACTGGGTCGTCCATATATCTCCCTAGTATATACGGCTATTTGGATCCATCCAGCGCACTTGCGAGTCTCCTAAGTGATATAGGCATGAGGTCTAGAGAACAACATAAACAGGAGGACCACTGGTGGAGCCCTGCATGCACAGAGAGGGCTCGGCAGAGGAAGTGTCAAATTGACTGTGAGAGCACAGAACTGTTTCTGCCCTGAGCCAACAGTTGCTATGGTGAGGGCTCTTTATTTATGAGTGGAGGATAATTAAGATGGCAAAATGCACAATAACAATAGCCTCAGAATGGTGCACAAATCAAAGAGATATCATCTTTTTGTCTGTACCATTATTGGTTTAGAGATTGCAGTTGTTAGAGTATATGGGGACTCTCTACAATGCTTTCAAGAGGGCTTTTTGTGCACACGACAGTCTTTGCTGGGCCGTAGAAGTGTGTGTATTTGCTTTTAGAGTTGTGCAGAACAAGGAACAAGGGAAACTTCTTACTCTTTGACTCTACAGTGTATGTCTACGGCATAGCCACTAACAGTGAAAGAAATAGATTAGCCCAGGTCCCACCGGGCGGTGCATTTTCATCATACACCAGCTCCCGACTATTCCCATGGCCTTGGTGGAGATTTGGTGAAGATCCAAGACAGATGAAGAAAAAGCAAAGCCTTAAATGATCGTCTTATTGCTTAGGAAGGCTTACATTGCATTTGAATTGCATCACATCATTCTCCCTTGTATCTTCAAACAGCTCTACACTATATCGCTAATCCTGCTGAATGAGCTTGCGCTAAACTGAGCTGGACTAGATATCATAGTTCTGTTTTTTTTACAGTGAGTAAACTTTTATTTTATGACTATACAGTATGTATAGATTTAAAAAATCATATAGTGTACGTTTTGAAAAATAACAGCATAAAAGCAACATTAACTACACAAAATACCTCTCGGAAAATCAACTTCCTCCAGTGCTATGAGGTAATGAGGAAATAGCCATGACTGAATTACTGTCTGTTGGAGAATGAATTATAGTAAGGGGATTTGCACTGAGATGAAAAGAGACTGAATTGGGAGATGATTAGTTAAAGGCCCATGGTTTAATCTTCTTCTAGCTTAGTTCCTCACTGGGATTGAACCTTCACCTCGGGCCACAAAAGACAGAAGTCCTTGTGTGAAGGCTAAAGCCCATGGGTGCTAGCGTCAGTCGCTAGCATGGCTCCTTATGGCAACAGTGATCCACTTTGTAGCTGTTGGCCTCCATTTCACCCGGTCAGTGACATCCGGTGACATGTCTCCCGACTGCAATGTTTTGCTCCGAGGGCTAAACCCCTTTTTACTTTTCTTCTAAAAAATGTGATGAAGAAATAATTGATTCCCGGGGGTTTTGTGTAGACAGTAGCTACCGATGCCTGAAAGGCAGGACCCCATTCTGCTAACAATATCCCTCTGACCTAATATGATGGAGAACAGAGGCACCTTTGCTATACAACATTTGTCCCACATAGTTAAAAAGAGCCCATCAGTTCAGTACCTCAAAAAACACTTTTGTCTCATGCATGTCAGCTGCTTGAGCTCACCCAGTGTTATTGCCATGCATGGCGTCATGTAGAACATCTCTCTTCTCTTCTTTTATTTTGTATTTTCGACGGAAAAGAAAGTTTTATCTGAGCAGCAACTTCTCCTCCTTTTGGATCTTCTGGGAGGGAACACAGAGCTGAGGGAAGAGAAGAACTGCTGAGTCACGGCAAAGAGGGATGAAATGGTACTTTATTGAGTATGAGGATGTTTTGTGTGTGTGTGTGTGTGTGTGTGTGTGTGTGTGTAAGAGAGAGAGAGAGAGAGAGAGAGAGAGAGAGTCATGTTCTTACCTTTAAAAGTGAATTATTGTAGGCAGATAATTAGACTGGCTGGCAGACACTAGTCAAAATATAGAGGCAGAAAAATATACCAAACAATTGTTGGAAAGATGCATCTAATAACTGCCAAAAGAATGCTGTAATGAGAAGCTATTGTATTTAGCTATTTATTTTTAGAGTTCTAGTAGTTTTTTTGTTTGTTTGTTTGTTTTTTAATGAAGTATGAATGTAATTAACATTTTTTTGCTTGTTGTTGGGAAAACATTGAACAAAGACACTCATAATACAACTTTAGTCCCCAAAGATAGACCTTTGGTTATGCCGGAATTATGAAATTATGTATCATCAGTGTAATTACAGATCCATTTTCCTAAAATACAAACAAGATAAAAAATAAGATGAGGCACTTTATAATACAAATCAACCATAACTGATAAAAAAAGATCTCCAGGTTGCCTCTCTCCACAATTTGCCAGTGGCCAGTTAAATATGAAACACCGTTGTATCATCCCCAAACACCACTTCCCTCTTAAAAACGTAAAAATGACATGATTTGTGATCTTGTTGAGATGTCTGTTTGGTCCATATAATCTGACCCGATTTATGCCCACACCTCACTGTCCAGGAGAACTAGATGGAGATGATAAGGGGATCTCTAGAAATGACCGTTTGAGCGATAAACTCAAGGTCAAAGCAAGAGGAGATGCTGACATTTTTCAAATAATTTTGCACGGAAACAGTAAGGCGCAAGAATGCAACATACATGTAACATACATGCCTCTACCTGCTTCACTACAGAACTATAAATAAATAGCAAATTGTACAAGTCCGACACTGAGTGGTATTCTTTTTCCTGAAGGACACTTTAAGTATTTTGACTATGATGTAGTCAGTCTATTCACAGTCAGAGCCTGTGGTATACGGTGCTTTGTGAATTTTACCTGTGATGCAGTCTCTATTGGCATTGATAGCACTGAACACAACAAGCAGTGCAGCACATGTGTTTATGGTTCATGTTTTACAAGGCACAAGACACTTGAAAATGGCTTCCCACAGAGATTAGCTCAATACAATCCAGCATCCAATAAAAAGAGAGGGAAGGGAGGCCGTGTAAAAATGATCATATTCAACTGTTACCCATAAGACACGGCATCTCATTTCCACCCAGGATGGATGTAAAAAAAAAAGCTCTTTGTCGGATGTCACTGTAGGAAATAAAATAGAGGGTCAATATTGAAAACGGTGGGGACAGTTTGACAAGTCATCCATCTTAACTGAGGAAGATTCCTCAGAGGGCTTTATGTAATGCCATCCGTAACCTTTTAAGTCAGACGGAGTCCCGCATAACATCATTCGATTAGGTGTGATGGAGTGGGGGTGGAGCTAGCAATTACATCAGGCCTGGAAAGCGAGTCAATAATCACACAATCACACCCCTTGGTCGTGGCGTTGCTCAGACGAAAAGACAAACTGGGAAAGCATAGCATAATGATAAGCTTCTGGGTATTCCTCACCCTTGTCCTAATAGCTTTCTTTGATCGTCTGCAATACAGTGCCGTGCAATTTGCTTACACTGTCAATAACCTGATGATACAATATAAGTTAATAGGCCTATAATTCATCTGAGTATACACAGTGAACAGACCCTGTTCCTGCCAGATCATTATCAAAAGAGACAAGCAAACATTGCATTACAATATGGAATCGTTTAAAACTACATTTAAGAAATGCCTCTGTAGCATATTTCCCCTTTATTTCGGGGAGGCGATGGAGCAGAGACTGAGAAAATTGCATGGGTACATGATTCATTCAAGAGGAACATTGAATTAAGTCTCATATTGATCACCGGCAGGTTTTAATATTTATGATTTTTTTTTTTTTCTGCACGGGGGTGGGAGACAGAGTTAACCCTTTACAAGTGCTTCCTAGCCTTTGTAGGTGACATGCTCCTTAATATACCTTTCTTAATGTCAGTACCAATGGGAGAAAAAGTCAATGTGCACATGCCCCCGAGCAATATCTCTCTCCTCCTTATTTCCCCTTTGCCCTTAATTTACTATTAAGTTTGATGACTACACGACGCACATGACTTCACGTCCCACCACATCAACCGGTAAAGCTTGTTATTATGTTCAATCCCTAGGGGAGTGTACATATTGGTGCTGAATATTGCTGTTACATATCTTGCGTTAAATTGTCTCGCAGAAATTGTTTAGAGATAAGCTCTCTGTTATATGAGTATAGTATAAGGCGTATAGTTTTACAGGTTCTTCTATTATGGATATACTGTATGTTAATGGAATAAGACATCACTCTAGATCACGCTTGCTATGTTATGTGACAAATATGAGAATAGGTACTTATAGATGTACAGTACCATCAGAAGTTTGTGTGTTCGTTGAAATATTTTTTCCTCAAATAGGTCTATGGGAAATTAGTCTAATGCAAGGTCCCATACAAGACCTTGGAGAATAGGTCAGCCAACTAAATCCCTCTTCTTCCATAGTGTTTTCATGTATTGATCCAAATGTGTGTCAGGCCAAAAGCTTATCCGATCACATTGTTCCAAATATCTGGCTGACAATATGGAGTAACACTAATGGAAATTGGAGTTGATGACACAGATCTCTGGCATCAAACTCAATACCCTAACAACAGATGGATTCCAACACTCTAAAAATAAACCTTAGCGAGACCAAGTCATAACAAATAAAATGTTGAATATTAATGACAAGTATGAGGTTAGATCAATTTCTGATTATGCTAAAAATATCAAATGATATGCACTGTTGTGAACCACAACATATAGCTTAATATGGTAATACTATGTTGAATTCATTGATACTGTAGGTGCCCTATGGCTACTCTCTAGGCAGGACTAATGCTGAGTTGCATCTCTTGCTGGGCTGTATTTTCCATACATCAAAGTGAGCGATTTCCCTGTGGTTCTCAGCACCGTCAAGCGTCGACAAGTTGAGAACACCATTTCCGCAAATGGCATCCCTCTCGAAAGTGAGATTGAGCAGTCGGCTCACTGAGGATCCCCCTCCCCGACGCACGCTCTCCCCCTCCTCCGTCACACACTCACATACTCACTCACTTTTCAACACTGATGAGGTGAGATCTGTGCACCGACCATTTCACAAATGGACCAGATGTGCCCCACACCAGGCCTACTTTCTTTTCAATTAGCCGTTACAACCGGCTCAATCTGTGTTTCGTGATACGCGCGGCCATCGCAACCGGTAGAGGCAGACGGAAAAGGGCATGAGTCAAAAGCCAAAGAAAGACGAGAGAGAGCGAGAGAGAGAGAGAGAGAGAGAGAGAGAGAGAGAGGAAAAAGGCAGAAGGGAAAGGAAAGAAACAAATCTAACTGTGGGTGGGAAAGTGAAAACAGTCTGCCAGTGTTTCAGCCAATTGGCATTCTGCTCGACAAGGCAGCAAAGGTGAATCTGCTTTTCTTTTTGACACATAAAGCGGGGTGATTTTCGGCTGCCGCGCCATAATCAGGGAGCCTTTATCTGCAATCTAGTCGTTGCTCCGCCATGCGTGGGTGGCTACAAAGTCGAAGGGAGAAGGCAAGGAGGCACCGCGTGTTTCTGCGATCCCCTGTTGAATAAGAGGTTGTGTGACCAAAGCAACACAGAACAGTGCCTCCTCGAGCATAAAGTCCTATGGTTTGACCTCCATTTCAGCAAGAGAGAGGTTGAAAACTTCACAGCTAAAGACAGACAGACACAGAAAGAGAGAAAGAGACAGAGAGCGAGAGAGAGAGAGAGAGAGAGAGAGAGAGAGAGAGCAAGAGAGAGAGAGAGAAAGAGAGAGAGAGATGTCTGTTTTCTGTAAAGGGAGAAGCTATTACAGTGTGAAACCAATGGATTTGTGAGGGAGGTACCGCAGTGTATTAATCAGATTGCTTCAGCGTGCCGTACACAAATATTTTTCGAGCTCTTATTGGTTGGTAGCCTAGTTTTTCTTCTCAGTAAAGACTGCTACAGATTCAGAGACAGTTGAGTAGTCTTCGATTTGAAATCTTAAAACTACACCTGTGGGGGCGTTAGATCCATAACAAGCATCCAATTTGCATCCATATTAAAATAATGTGTTGCATCTACCTACGGCATAGTTTAATTCGATGAAATATGTACAATTCCGTAAAAAACAATCACAAGTAGTACAGCAGCAATTATTTAGTGCAAGTAGCAATAGCAGGTACAAATAGCAGTTGCTAAGCATGGGTGTCACCGTTTAATTTGTGTGTGCAGGTTTTTTTTTCTGAACATATTTAAATTGTGATGCACTGAGAAGAATCAGGAGTTCTTTTAAAAGTCAACAAGGGCATCGGTTGTAAATGGGTTGAGCTTTGAAACGAGCATAAAAAGAGGGGGGAAAAATCTTATTCAATCTCTGCCTAATCAAAAATTGACTCGTCTTATCAGTGTGACTCCCATCTACCCACCATCAATCATGTTCAGCAAAGGGTACACTGGATACTGGTATGCAAATCCTATTTCACAGGCAGATAGACCTCCATTGTGTTTCACTCTTATTAATTCTGAACATGAAGTAGAAGTTAAGTGAAATGTAAAATTGATTCGAAGTGGCAGTGTCAACTCATTACTGACAATGCGGTTTACAAACAAACAAGGAACGCTGCTAACATACTCATTCATTAAGAAAGGCCTAACAGGGGGGTGTTTACATAGTTAGGTCGACCGCTAAGCATTAAATGAGCTCGTGGCTGACCACTCATGGGCCTCCCACAAGCCATTTTGTTAGCCTCTCCAAAGGAGGACACTGCCATCTCAACTTGCTTCACTAACAAAGCCAGTCTTTTTCTTTTGCTTTTTGCGTACTTTTTTGGTGTCCTCTATAGGCTACATGTGTTGACTTTCTGAGAGTAGTCAATCTATGCATAGTTAACACCAGCTCCATAGTTTCTCTTTCTCTCATTGCCTGGTGTAACCCAAACACGACAGGTTAATTGTCTCTACCTTTTGGTTTGGCCTCGATTGGCAAGTGGAGGGAGACTAATTGCCATGCAATGGCACTGCATTTCTCCCTCAGTTGAGCCACTATTTAAAGAGTTGCCATGCAGCAACCTTTTTTTCCTCTGAACTCTAAAGGAACACCTTAATGAGTGCATACCATGAGAAGGAGAGGTCAACAAGCAGACACACACACACACTAACACACACACACACACACACACACACACACACACACACACACACAAAGAACTGGTGAAATAATTCATTACCAGTCAAAATAAAAACAGTAGGAGGTATAGACCAGTACCAAAGCAACAAAGCAACCCTGTTTAGACATGAAATGCATGCAAAAATGGCAACCTTTGGAGGGAACGATGGGAGATTGGCTCAAATGTTTGGGGAGGGAGTGTTGTTGTTGTTGTTGTTGTGTGTGTGTGTGTGTGTGTGTGTGTGTGTGTTGGCGGGGGGTTGGGGGGCGGTGCAATCTGCGGGAGACCTTTACGGCACAGCTGGCTCATTGCTTCAGAAAAAGGGAGCCAGCACCAAGTGGAGGCGCTGCAGCATTTAGGGAGGCAGGGTGCAAAGAGGCCGAAGGGACAGTCTCTGCCTGCTTGGATTTATGGGAGTGAAAGCTGGGAGAGAGAGAAAGACAGAGAGAGAGAAATTGGATATATTTTCTGTTAAAAATGTAAACAAGAAAAAGAAAAGAATTAAGGAGGTTACATGAGAGTTGTTCTCTGAGGTGCACTCGAAGATATGAGCGGTAGGTGAGCGAATGGAAGCCATCTACGCTAGTTCTACATTGAGTTGGGAAATTGCTAAACAACAGGCTCAACATTTGAGGCCTCGCCAAGTTTCAGGTTATTTGAGGACTCCAACTGACACGGGGGAAAGATATGGTGGCTCTGTAATACAAATCAAAACACCTCTGCAGGTGGTGAACTTGCCAACAAGGGAAAAATACCTTTAAAAATGTTATCTTGGTGTTTTGCTGAGAACAGAAAAGAAAAAAATTAACACATGTTTTTGCGGAAAGTTTTGAGACCTACTGATGAACTCTACATTCTCAGACTAGGTAAAAATGTCAGACGGAGGTCTTCTAGCACCAAAGAAATGGCAAAGGCAGCTTATATAGGGGGTAGAAATAATTGACACTAAAACGAGGGTTAGCCCTTTCAGCCCTCACTGTGAATGAAACAAGGCAGCAGCGCAGCCGGTGGTTTGTGGCTTACTATCATGCCGGAAATAAACCCATAGTGGAAGTCAGCATTATGTTCAGTCACCGTGCTCATGTTCAGACTCATGGGGACTGAAGGGCTATATGGCTGCCCGTGTCACAGCCTGTTAGCTTCTGGAGGTTCATCCGAGCATAATTCTAGGCATCTGTGCGCACACACACACACACACACACACACACACAGTTGCATGCGCATGGCAGTGGGACTGGCACTATGACATGTGATGTGTGCAAGTGTCTAATGACTGAGAGTCAGTGGAAAAGAAGACAAACAGTTTTGGAAACGTACAAAAAAAAAGTAGTTGTGAAGTGAGGTGAAAACTTAGCAGAGTTAAGTATCTTTGTGCAACCCACCCAACCCAACCCTCACCCCCCCAACCTCATCAATGATCCCCTTGCAGCCTCCTCATGTTCAGGTTGGGCTGGGAAGAGGAAGTAGAGGAAGCCTCTGCACCGATAAAAAGGAAACGCCAAGTGGAGAGGAAAAAGCAGCTTTTGAGTAAAAGAAGAAGGAATAGAGAATGTGTGTGTGTGTGTGTGTGTGTGTGTGTGTGTGTGTGTGTTGGATAGGGATATTCTCTTTTCCGCTGCCGCTCGGAGAAGAAGTCAGAGCATCACCTGTACCGGCAGGTAATTAGTGTGCATCAGTGTCAATCTTCACTCGTAGGTTGAGGCTCCAGGATCCATCAGGCGGTACCCACCAGAGAGCTCCGCTCCCCAGCAGGGCCTGTGCGAATCATTGGGGGAGCGGGATGGGAATTAATTTAGGAATACATTAAACTCTGAGAGGCAGACAGATGTGGATGTGGAGTGGAGGGTGGTGGGGATAGATGGGTGGAGCGGTTGGGGCCTTGTCTGCTGAATCCGAGGTTTGACAGGAGCAGCCATTTCTTCAACTTCCTTCTATCTACTTTCTATTCGTTTTTCCTCTGTCTACTCTCTCTCTCTTCTTTCTCTGCAACTTAAAAATGGTTGCAGTTTGATGGATGGGTGACAGTAATGAAGTTCTCAGTTGTTTGATTACGCAATTTCACATGTTCACGGGTATAGTATATTGATTGGTGTACACACAAGACTTCCTGGGTGTCAAATGCGCACATTGTGTGGCAGCTCAACAGAGACACACTTCTTCCCTTGTTTAATTAGAGACAAAACAAGAGAGAATTGCATGCATGCTTGTAGCTGATAGGAAGGATTTGCCAGGATGCATTGAATAAACATTCTGTGGCATGTGTTTGTGATTCTCAAATTATGTTCCATTCTACCTGAGATTTTAAAAAAATATCTGTGAAACCTAGAGGCTTCTTAGGTTTTCTGCTTAAAACTTGTGTTGTGTTCGTGGTCAGATTTTACAGATTTACAATTTATTTTGCTGAAAAATATTGTTAAATTATTCTGACTTCCATGAGGCTCCATGACTTTGTTAACGCAGGGCATCTGAACACAGAAAACAGACGACCGGTCAATAGAAAGTAATGGGTATAAAACTGAGTTCAGGCATACTGTACATATTGCTCAGACCGTATCTCTGCTTCTGTACATTCACAAACACACAAACACACCCTCACCCCTCTCTTTGCTTCTACGCCAGCCCCACGCAGGAAACTTTCCCCAATAGAATCTTCTCCTTTCTGACTTGTAAGAGCTCAGGTCAATGAGGCCTGCAGGCCAAAAATAGCAAATAGAAGTTAAAAACGGGTAATATTCAATAGAAGTTTATTTGAAACAAAATTAGATTAAATATATGTGTTACTATGGATTTATAACAAGTTACAATGCAGTGGTATTTTTTGACCAGGAACACAAAACTAGTAAACATGAAATGAATACAACAGATGGATTGATAGACTTCCACATTGTTGTTTGAGAGACATCATCACACACACTATGTGCACATTTAAAAAATGACCCAACATTACTGCATACTGCAGTCTATACACAGAGCACAAGTATACAAGGACAGTGCAGTCTTCTCAGAGCAGCCATTTCTTGTCTTCCCCACTCATCCTCAGAGGAGAGACCATTCTCATTTCCCACTGTAACTCAATACTCCTGTGCAGTAATGGAGTTTGTTTTAGCAATATATAGCAACACCGATACAGCCACAGTGCTTGAGTTCCATAAAAGAAAGACCCGGGGAAACAAGAAGAAGCAAGGTATGTTGGAACACATTATGAGCGTCACTCATAAACCACTGACAGGTCCAGGAACAGATGAAGGGGAAGTTTAGAGTTTGTTTCAGCAGGAAAGGTGTCATAAATAGCTCCAGCCGTAGCATGAAGCATAAACACAGTCACTCAGATCACAAAACCCTTTTTTTTCCGCCCTCGGATCTGCATTTTTTTCTTCTGGCAAACTAATCCTTAAATGTTAATAGTTCTGACAGAAGTGCTTACAGGGCAAAACGCAACACCAAACAACTGCTGACAGTGAGATAAACTTCCAAGACAACTCTGCTTCCTTTCAAACTTGAAAGTTTGTTGAGCACAATGCTTTCAGTGTATTTACTATACTTCTCATGCCAATGAGATTCTCCATAATGTTCAACTTTCAAATGATATAATATAACTGTACAAATGCAATGTAGTTTGGAATTTGGTCTAACAAAGCCAAGAGACGTCCTTTGTCCAAAGACAATAAGGCTAATATAATCATTTTGTACTTAAATCCTCAACGCCATTAAAAACATTTAATTTGTTTCCCAAATAGCATGAAAAAGACAAGTCCTTCCCTTTGTCTGTCCCCTATGTCAGAGTAAGATACTGACTGACTTGGCCTCCGGAACTCAGTAGGTTTTCTGTAAACGGTTGAGAAGCCAACAATGGCTCGGGGGTAGGGGAACATGATGTTTTATACCGAGGTCTGTGTAATCTGATGACTAAGTATGTGGAGACCATCATGGCCTGTCCCGGGTCTGTTGACTGAATGCATTAAGATGAAGGCATGGATAAACCGTCTCACATGTGAGTGCTTTTAAAACGCAGCCCTCGGGTTAGGCACGAACACACACAAACGCGTATAAAGCTCACATCAAACACACGCTGACACACACTGGCGCCTACACAGGCGAGGCTGACACACTGGCGCCTACACAGCCAAGGCACACAAAGATTCCATCCATGTCCTCCCGTCTCTTTTTCCCCTTTTTCTCTTTATCTCCCTTGTTCGCTCTCTATCTCTTACACACACGTACAAAGAAGCACAAACAACATTTACTCTCTCTCTTCCACTAACTCTCTCTCTCGAATGCTCTCTCTCTCTCTCTCACTCACACACACACACACACACACACACAATTCAAATGTACTTATTCTCCTGAATCAAACGCCTCCTTGTGTTTTTCTTTGTCACACTTTCTCAGTGTATTCTCTCTCCCTTTCTTTCTTACTCTTTCTCTCTCTCTCTCTCTCTCTCTCTCTCTCTCTCTCTCTCTCTCTCTTTCTTTCACTCACTCCATTCCGCCACCATTTCTCTCTCACGTCTCTTTTCTTCTTGCCTCCCTTGACAAACAGCCGGGCCAAGGACAGACACAAGTCTGACTCATTTGGAATTGAGCTGTCACTTTTGTCACCTCAGGCCTTCGCGGTGTGGAGGAGGATCTGTTGACATGGAGGCGCGGAGGAGGAGGGGATGCTCAACATTCAGGCCTAAATTGCCTCATCAACAATTCTACTTTCTTTTCTTTTCTGTCTGCTTCCAAATAAATGTTTCTCATTCCGGTTAATAACTATTTCGAAATGGTTACTAAGACAACCAATGTGCCCATATGGGATAACAAACATACTTATTTAGGCTACTGAAGTAAATTAGCGTCTCCCCATTGAGTTTGAGGTTTTGAGTCTGTGTATAACAGTGCTGGCTGGAGCTTTCAGTGATTTGAGTCTTGTTGCCATATCAACCGCCAGGGTGTAGTTCTGTTCAGCGACACTCTATGTGAGGGACCATTGACAGTGAGAACTTTGGAGTGAGGCTGACAACTGAGCTGATACTGAACTTAGCATGTGCCACACTGGCCACCTGTCATACTCTTCTGCTGCTTTGGATGATACCAGTGGAGTGTAGATGTGGGGTACGGTGATGAAGGAATGTTTTCGATGTGTGCTAATGCTTGAAGATGTGTCATTGTGCCACTTTTTTTCCCCTCACAATTCCTTCAGTGAAAATTGACAAATGTCAATTCTAACACTTAAACAAAAGTTAACTTTTGTGGGGTTTTTTGTTGTGCTTTTCCTTGCCTTTACATATGCGATCTATACAGTGGAGTCGATGTCAATTCTGTAATCCATAGTTCCATCCCTTACAGGAAACTAAAACAAAGCACGGAGCTAATTTAGTTAGTAATTTAGTGCACAACATTTGGTGTTCCTCAGGCTTCTCCTCCCAGGTCTCGCTGTTTGATGGAGGTCTTGCGGAGGTGAGCCAAGACATTTATCTGGCACTCAAGTTTCCTCCCTCCAAGGCTGATCCAGTGAAATACTTCCATTGGGAAAGTGATCAAAACGAGCCTTGGGTATTTAATTGAGTAGAATCCAGGACTAGTCAGTAAGCTTTAAAAATTCATAAAAGTCCTAGAGAGAGGGAAAGAGAGAGAGAGAGAGAGAGAGAGAGAGAGAGAGAGAGAGAGAGAGAGAGAGAGAGAGAGAGAGAGAGGGAGGGAGGGAGAGAGAGAGTTTGTGTATGTGTGTGTGAGAGAGAACGAGAGTGAGAGTTGAAGAGAAAAAAGGAAAGATATTCTCATTCATCTACCAAAAGTGCCCAGTTGGTGAGTTCATTACCTTTCTTCAGTGACAAATTGTTTTTCCTGGCCGGCAGACATGGCTGGGATGAGCAGATGAAGACTCTATTCCGTCAGTGCACCCAAATATATAAACACCCCTGGCTTTTGGACTTCCTGTTTTTCAGGAGGGGAGGGAGGGGTTTATAATACATTTTATAGTGATCAAGACACTGGCAACCGCACCTCCCTCTGAATTAAACATGAGTCCAACACCTTGAGAGCTGTTGATTAGGTCCATATGCAGCACTGGCTCGAGGGACCATAGTTTTCTGGGCTGGACGCCTCGAGTGTGTCGCGACGCAGGTTAGCCATGATAGATTGAAGCCGGAGATTTATCGTTGCCTACTTCACATTTCCTGGTATCAGGAAACACTTGGCTGTTGCTCCCCCTTCCTCCCTCAACAACCACCCCCCACACACACACACACACACACACCTCCCCACACCACGCTCGTGTTAAATAATTGTTCTGACTCACTTTTCAATTTACCCCCCCCCCCCCACCAATCACTGCGGCGGAAACCCTTCTGCAATGTTTATCCTTTTACCTACGGCAGACACTGCAGGAACCAGAGCCCCTTCTTTTTTCTATGATGGCCTATTTATTTTTTAATCTTCCGCCTTTTTTTAATAACCCACATTTTAATGGAGCACACAATGAACATACAAATTAATGGAAGGAGGGAGGGGGGGGGGGGTTGGCTCGATTTGGAAGAATATGTTAGGCTGTAATAAAGTAGGGCACTCAAGGTTACGTAAAAAAGCCTTAAATTATAGATCCATTTTGGCTGAATGCGGGACTTGGCCGTCGGAGGGGTGCTGCGGTGGTGGAGGAGAAAGCCGATCTCCCCGCCGCGCGGCGCATAGGCTGACAGATGGAAGGACCAGATGATGGGCACAACCAGATTTATGTTTTCGCGGTGGGCACCGATGCTGACACCATTTAAGCCGCGAGAACACGCCGGTTTACATTAGCGCCCATTTTGTGGGACGGAGGGAGCACAGAGAGAGATAGAGAGAGGGAGTGGGAGGGAGAACGAGGGAGAGGGGTGAGAGAGGTGGATGAAAGAGGGATGGAGGGAGGGGTGAGAGAGACAGAGGGATGAGACTGCAGTGAAGGGTAAAGGAAGCAGGGGAGGGAGAGAGTCAGAATAATGGAGAGATTAGAACAAGGGTGAGAGACACAGGGATGGCATGAGAAAGACAGAGGAGAGCAAGAGAGGGATAGAGGGCAAGTGTGTGTGTGAGAAAAAGAGAGAGAGGGAGAGAGAAAGGGATAAGTGGAAAGTGAGAGGTTCAGGGTGATGAGCCAGTCACACCATACGGTGAGGACCACAGCCACCTGCAGTCCTCCTCCACGGCCGGAGGAGCCAAGGCGCGTGAGCGATACGTGACATTAGCACTAGCATTAGCGATACTGTTAGCATCGTCAGCTGCTTGTCCCCCCCCACCCCCCCACCCCCCCTCCCCTCTCCTTCCCACGCGGGTTTCCCACAGACCCATCTGCTGTCAGGGGAGTCACTGTTAATGGTATACATCTGTTGTCCTTTGTTAGTGGATGGGAGAAAAATCGGCTCTCACAGGTGGACAACAGTTGACAGTCGGTCGGCCCCGGGATTGATTCCTGAACCACCTTCCTGAGTCATTGCTTGCACTTTATTTTACTTTACTTCACTTAACTTTTCTTTCCACCTGCAAAATTAACTGAATAAACAGCTTAAGTGGGCCGCTGCCAATCCAGACCAAAAGCTCTAGCCCTTATGTTGTCCTTGGGGTCAATTTGACCCCAAGCAGTGTTCAACATCATAAAATATATGGTTCACTTTTTTTGTTTTGCTTCAAGTTTCATGACTTTTCCTCATTTGAAGGGTACAATAGAGTAAACATGAAATTTGCACAAAAATATGTTTCCAATGTCCTGTAAAAAAAATAGTTACGTTGGTGGTATTGGGGTCAATTTGACCCCATTTTTATGAAACATGATGAAAATGAATATTTGACAAATTATGGATATTATTATTGTAATAGTATGAGAACATGTAGTTATTATCATTATTGCATATACAAGTACATATTACATATAAGTTATTTTGGCAGGTCTGAAAAAGTCCAAAAAGTCAGCCTTTGGGCTGTTGACACTGGATTGGCCATATTGCCAGTCAGGGTTCCAGGGTTCATAAAGGGGTGTGGGGGGGGTGGGATTGTTTTGTAGGGCTTTTGATGGTGGTTATTACACTCTTGTTAAGTACCTACCACAAAAAAAATTGGGTAAAAAAAATAATTTTAATCCTTTTTTGAGAGTTTTTTTAGCTGGGGTCAAATTGACCCCAAGGACAACGAACGTCGGTAAGATTTGAGGACAACATGAGGGCTAGAGTGAATACATTCCGAGACTAAACTGAAGTGATTTGCAAGCAAAGACACTTGTTTTCATTTTCTTTGGAGCCGATCATGGCCTTGGTGTTGGAGGCATCTTGCTTTATCAGCTAGGCATAAGTGTGAGCATTGAGAATAGCCGGAATGGCTGAAACGTCTGCTCCCTTTGATTAAACTTTTTCTGCAAAGACTTTGTCTAGCCATTTTTTTTCAGTGTGCAAACCACTCCAGTCTTGTCTTTGAGACCTTTTTGTTTTAACGCACCTGAACTAAAAAAAAAAAAGAAAAAAAGATCTGTCATCAAGAGCAAACAATACCTTTCTACCCTTATCAGCTAAGCTACACAGACATGTGTGCATTGTGGGCCTGCTATGTATACACATGAGGTTTTACTGCACCTCTCTCTGCCATAGATCGTGATGATGCTTAGACAGAGTAGAAAAGAGGTGAAAAAAAGTGGCGCTTGAAGAAGTCGGAATCAAATGAGGTCTCCTGAGGTCTATCTGACATTTCATTAGGAGGAAGCATCAGTGTTTCGGCAGAACCTGACACAAATGAAAGCACTGTGAAGGAACCCGGCTCGATTCTGGAACTTCCCGTCTAAGCCTAGCAACCACACTAATGGAACTCTGATGTAGACAATTCGACGCTTTCAGGCAATATAGCCGTGCCAGCAGGTGAGAAATACACAAAGCATCAGCTGGAAACCACTATAGGTTAAAGAATGTCTATAATGCATGCATCAATATGCGTACATGCCAACATATAGAAAATCATTTAACCTTTTCTGTCAACAGAAAGCCCAAGACAAAAAAATGATGAGGACATTTCATGTCAAGCTCTGATAATGAAGTTCATGTTTGTTAGAGGAAGTGCCCCTCAGATCATCCGCCTGAGGCAGGTTACAGCATGAAAGTTTAATTAGTTTCTTGTGCCTTTGATAGATCCTCCTCACTGACGAGGGCTTTTTAATAAACATTCAATATCCTTTTTTGGAACCTTCAATATTATTCTAAATACACACAATTAATTCAGTGGATTCGTATGTATACTTGGATGTGTTGTAGAATATTTGAAGCGGCACTTCTATTCCTAAAGTAAAAGGGTCTCCTGTTTGGAATTATTGTAGATTTTTCCACACAAACTGACCTTGAACAAAACAAGTAATGCAGCACTTTCTATGTTCGCAAATCAATGTAATCGATGTGAACCGTATTCACATCATACACATGTCCTCTACATAAAGAATGCAGTGCATTTCTTGCACAATTAAGAAAACATGTTGACAATAAATAGGAAGGCAATGCATTGTTGGTTCACTAAGCTGTCATGCATTTATCTTTAATGAAGGGCCTTGCAGTAGAGGGATGGACTTTCAGAGGAGTGTCAACATGATCTGGGATTGAGGAAATCAATATCAATCTTGGTGTGAAGCCCTTTCATTTAGGCACCTTCCAATAGCATTCACATTTTACAATTGAAATGTCTGATCAATGTCAATGCACTTTAAGAATCCCAGTTATGGAATTTTCCAGTACAGTGCGGTTAGCTTAATGACCTACATTATCAGGCCTGTACAGCTGGTGCCATATTTTTCCCATCTACAATAAATTACATTTTGACGGGTTAGGCAGTTTTTTGAGTGCAAAGCAAAAAATAAAAAATAATAAAATAAAATAAAATAAAATGTTATGGTTTTGGATGAAAAGAGAGAGTTCAACAGTTGGTCCATTCATTTTTAGTTTCTAATTGGAGGTAGTGCTCAGTGTTCAGAAGACTTTCTACAGAGGTGTACACACAGCACACTCAAACAGACACACACACACACACACACACACACACTTCTCATACACTCATTGACACACACCATTCTGCCCCTCAACACACATTCTCTCTCTCTCTCTCCCTCTCCCTCACTCACACACACACACACACACACACACTTCCAGTGGAGTGTGATGGAGATGCAAGAGTCCTCTCACACTTTCCTTCTCACTGCTTCGGTCCACATGGGAACTCCATGGTTCACATCGCTAGCCCTCCGGCTCCGTCTCTCCTCGCTACAAAACACAAGAAAGAGAAATCTGAAGAGGAGGAGGAGGGCGCGGAGAGAGAGAGAGAGAGAGAATGAGACAGAGAGAGAAAGAGAGAGGATCAAATGCCTTCTGAAGCTGCACACTGAAGCCCTCAGCTTCGCGCTCACCCCTGGCTTATCCGCAGCAGGTGCTTTCGGGAGTGGCGAAGGGGGTCATGGCACAGGTCCGCGCTGGCATAGTCAATAGCGGTGTTTGCCAGAGCAAGGGGCTCAGGGGTGGGGTGGGCACTGAGATGGGCGGTGTAACCTCAAAGTGGTCATGGGGAGAGAGGGAGATGCCCCACGCCCCCTCGGACAGTGATTGTCGTGACCCTTCTGTTGTTTTCAGTGGTTCAGTGAAACTGACCGACGTACACAAACGTGACTTTTTCTGACCCAGCATCAGTGCAGAATGCATAAGTAGGCGTATTTTATATGCATTGCATGAGGCAGTATCTGCAATGTTGCCGGTATTGGGTGTTCACTTGAGGAACTTGAGCGCTGAGGGGATGTTCAATGCAGTTTACAGAATATAAAAGAATACAGACTGTAAAAACACAAGCAGATGGCAATGAATAAAGCGCTAAAATATTGATAGTGTACCTCCAAGCTCTTTTGAAAAAGTTAAAATCTTTAATATCTAAGTGCTTCTCCTCTTGTTTGTCAACAGGCCTATCGACATAAAATCATTTCCATGTCTAAATGATCACCCAAAGACCACAACTCCTTTTATAAGCCTCTGTGAGACAAAAAGCATTTACTCACAAGAACACAGATTGCCACAAAATACAACAGAGAGGGATTTATTTTATGAGAGTTAGACAAGACAGCTGTCATACCCGGGAAGGGCTTCCTTCTGGATCAGTTACCCTCCTGAGCTCTCCGAGGAGGTCTGAACATGGCTTACGCTCGCTTGAGAGCCGGGCACAAATGGAGGACACTTGCTCTTGGGCTCCCAAATCCAATGTTGTGGTGTTGTGCGTTCAGATTTGTTGCTCGGGGAGATGTGCAGTTTGTATTTGGAGTGGACCAACAATTTTAGTCTGCCAGTGCCAGACCAAATGTCTTGTCAATTGTCACCTTCATGCACATCAACAAAGCATAATACACAAACCATATAGCACAGTGCAGTATCCAGACATTGGGTATGAATTGTGTGTTCATATATGAGCATAAAGCACAAAGAATAGCTTCTGTAGAAAGGTGATGAAATGATTACAACTCAGCCGATTTGCCATTGTTGTCTCCATGTTCCCATCTGATATCATCTTAACATCGTATCATAAAAGGCTAGCTGAGAAAACATCGGAGAACCCTTTTGCAATTATTTTAGCACATAATCTAATCTGAAAACTGTGGCCCTGATTAGAAACACAATGCGACTGATCTCAGCTGGTATTATGTCTATAATGGAATGGAATGGACATCTCTAAGTGACGCCAAACTTTTGACCAGTACTTTAAATAACTTGGAGTTCAGAATGAGCAATTCATCCATTAAATGGTGTGACGCATACTGTAACTGTAAAAACTGTGTCTTAGATTACATAGGTTTCTTAAGGAAAAGAAACTGTCTACAATAGAGTATAATAGCACACAAAAGCAGAGCAGTCAGGAGCAGGAGTTCCGTTCAATTGTAGAGACACCAAGAATTAAATGGTGAACTTCAGTCCAGACACGGTCAGATGGTCAGACAGTTCAGACTCAGCTCCCTGACAAAGAGGCAGACAGAGCAGAACCACAAACCATACATAAAAAAACTGGTCATCAAAACAAGCAGGAAATTGCACATACTGAGCAACAAAACAGGACAAAGATCACAAAAAAATGTTAGGCATGGGTCAAAACAAGCAAATAGCCGAGAAGCAGCAGAGAAGAATTTCTAAACAAACAGGCTAACTCATTTTGATATCCAGGCAAAAATAAAAAAAGGGAAACAAAATGAACTTGTGCTTGAAATTGACCAACTAGGTGAGACATGATTCTAAACAGTTACTAATTAGACAAAATGATTGAATCAAGCATAACAAGACCAACGGTGAAAACATGGAGTGGAATCCAAGTGAGGATGCAGAAACAACAGTCCTGTGAGCTCACAAGGGAATTTGGATTTTGACTAGATTTAGAATTTAGACTAGATTTGCTAAGGATTAATGATATTTTCAAGCAAAAACAACAATGACACCATTTAATTCATGGCTCCAAACAAGTTGCAAACTCCAACCAGTGTGGCATCAACAGGTTGTCCTCTTTATAACACTTTACTCCCATAGTAGAAGGCTTTAGCATCAAACACAAGCAGATCATCACAGACACACACACACACACACACACACACACACGCACACACAGAGGGAGCCGAGCCCCCGAGGATGCTCCGAGCATTCATAATTGTCTAAGTAAGATGTAGAGCTAATCACGGGGACCACGCTCGGCTTGGTGCAAAAGTTCAAACACCTCCGATGAACTCTATTTACCGTGCCGCGCGCCGCCGGGTAATTACCCCGACCATTGTCTTGATTCATTGTGTTTTCTGACTTGCTTTGCCTGCCTTTATCAATTCTGTGACTCCTCCCCGACACCCCCCGTTTGTTATCCCCGAGGGGCACGGCGCCGGCGACTTTTCCTCTAAGCTGGTCTGGTGCCTCCCTGCATATTGTCAATGTTATTATCATTACTATTAATTTTCTTTGGCTGATGACGCCAAGGTAATGGACACAGCAGCGGTAGTGGTGGCGCCGAGTCCGCGGCCGTTTAAACGGAACAAGAGTGTGGGGGTTGGGGTGGGAGAGGGAATTGTTTCAAGTCGGCCGTATGAATTCATTGCACGCAAGACAGCTTCAGCATGATTAATTGGACAGGCACTTATCATCTTTAGATTTTTTTTTTTTTTTGAGAAAGACGCATGCTCATGCACACACATGCACACACAACCCCCCCCCCTTCTCTCTCTCTCTCTCTCTCCATTCTCTCTCTCTGTGTCTTTTCTTTCCCATGCTATGAGAACAAGTGTGTCTGTGTATGAGACGATATGTGATGGTATCAGATCGTGAGAGGTGGAGTGAAATCTGTGAAGCCCTGAATTTCCTTCCCTTCATCTTAATAGATCTAACCTTAATTACTCCTCTCTTCTACAACTGTCTAATGCCAGCTCTCTTATAACGCCACCACCCTCCCCTTCCCCCTTTTTCTAAAAGGCTCTAAAAGGGATGTCTTTTAGACAAAATGATTTTCTTTGTGCAATAATCTTGACAGTGTCGATGGCATGGAATAATAGAATGACTGATGGAGTCGGAACCCTGCCTTCATGTATGAGGCTCTGAGAGAATGGACATGATCCATACACGTTGTTCTCAGTGATGCATGGTTCTGTACACAAAAGGCCAATGTTGACCTATGAGGTCAAAAAAGCACCTTTTGGGGTAAGGCGGTCTTGAATTGAGCCATTTAACTTTATGCAATTCCCTTCCGCAAAGCAATCTTGGTCATGCATGGGATTCCATTATCACAAATGCAATTCATTTGCTGTATTTTTTTCCCATCACCACACGTATTTCCAATCTTTTCTTGGTAATCTCCATGAGTGGGATTTCATTTGCTTTGTGAAGTAATTATGAGGGGTCCCAAGAATCAGACAAGAAATACATCCAAAATTGATTTTTTAGATATTTATTTTATTTTATTTTTGGGGGCTATTGATTATAAAATGTTTGCCGGAAAATAAAAGGCAATTGATTGCAAATACATGGAATATGAGTGTTTTCACAAAGTCGCCATTTATAATTATTGTTTTTGATCAAAGATCATATAGGCCTACAGCATATTATATGTGCAGTAGATCAGAGACAGAACTCAGAGTGAAGCCAACCAATACAGTACAGTATGTTGATTTGTGTGATTAATTATACAAAAGTTGTCTGCACCAATATACCAATTAGACACAGTCCCCTTTTACTGACCTGGTGTGTCTACAGGTTTGAACAAATAACGGCAAGTCTCAATTAGATGCCTGTCCTGGTTTATATGGAAGTTTTTTGGTTGTATAAAACCTCTTAATGCCCACCAGACTGCCAGCTTGAGCTACTTCTATGCTGCTTAGATCGCACATGCAAAAGTTGACTGCTTGCCACTGATAAAAAGCAAGCCGTTTTAGCAAGATTTGGCAGACAGTATTTTCTCCACTGAAGATCACAAAAGGTTTTTGGCTGGTTACTAAATGTAATGGTAAGATATTTAGCAATGTCTTGGACAGGCAGTATTTTTCCTGCCTGCATGGCATATTTGCCAGTGTACATTGGGTCAGCTGTAGAGTCCTCACCTGGAATCCAATGTTCACTGAAGTGCCACCCCTACCCCAGTACATTTCCTCAGTACATGTATCCTGTCATCTTTAGACCTCCATATTCCACTCAGTAGTGTGCAGCTTCAGCTCTCATTTGGAGATTCCATCTTGTAACAGTCATTACAATTAAAATATACAAATTGCAATGCTAAATCATCGCTATTTTGGACTTAAACTTCATGTTGGGTCTCTCTGTGGAAGTGGAAAAAGGTATGAGTTTGACTTCAGTATGGAATTAAGACTATAGACGCAACAGAGGGAAACAGGTCGGCTGACAGAGGTTACAAAAATGGGATTTATACTGTTCTTTCCCAATTATTGAGTTGAACATACACAGTGGTGTCATGTAAGAACCCTGTTCATGTTGCACAGCACTTGTCACGGCATTTTGAGTCTGTTAAGAGGCACAAAGTACAGTTTAGTACATGTCCTCAGAACAATTTGTAGACATTTTGGCTGCTTTAGCTGCTAGCCAGCTAACTCTCACATTTGTTTTGCTATCTACTGTATTCCAAGAACATGATCAACTGCTCCATGTAAAAAAATGGCCTTCTCCTTTAACTGGAGGCCTGACACGAACACAAGGCATATGGTCAGCCATTTGTGCCTCACTTGATTGTCCTTTTGATATGGGACTGATTGATGCTGTGAGTAACTTTCTTTCAGCTGAGACTGACATGGATGTGGCAGTGAAGGACCATGTTGGAGGGGACTTTTCCTGTACCGCTACAGCTGGAACGGCAGCAGTGATGGTGTTAGGTGCCAGTTCCTCAGATTATTCTCTCATTAATGACTTCACATCCAGCGGCATCTTCGACAAGGCATCAGCATCGCTGTCGTCCTTCCCTAGTCTGTACTGTATGTTAATATGAAAATCAGCTAACTCTGCAACCCAACAATAAGTGGTTTTGCAGTCTACAGAATGTAGGTGAGCGGGTTGTTGTCTGAGTAGTCAGAGTGTAGTATAGATAGTATCAGTGATTCTAGTTTGCCAGCTTGGAGGTGATAGTTCTTTTCAGCTGTTGTTGATGTCCGAGAGCCATAAGCAATAACTCTGAGTTTGCCATCCTGCTTTTGATACAGAGCTGCTCCTCAGCTTTGATGTGTCACATCAGTGTGTACAATGAATGGTTGAGTGAAATCAGTAAAGCCTAAAACTGGTGGGTGAAGTAGACAGTCAATCAGCCGTTCAAGTACTTATGGGTGCTGGTCTGTCCACATGAATGACTTTGAGGAGGAGACAACATGGCTTGCTTTCTTTAATCTTCGTTTTCTTTTTTTTGTCTGTTGTTTTCTTTTTCGAGACTGCCTTCAGGGCTTTATCGGGGTCTGCTTTCAGGAGCTCATTCAAACAACAGGCTTTCTTTGAAAAGTCTTTGATATATTGCCTATAGTGCCTGCGTAGACCAATCATTTTCCTGAATTGACTGTCTGAGGTCTGTTGTCTTTCAATTCTCTAACACTTCAAAATCAGACAATTCTGCCTCAAATTTGAACAGATCACACTTACTTACTTGACTTAAGTTTGATGCCATGTTCTCTAAGCCATCGTAACACACTGCACACATCATTCACATGATCTGCAAAGATTTTACTAAACACATGGCTGTTGTCTAAATAAAGGCTGGCTTACATTGCACGATTTTGGTCTGTTTTAACAGTCGGCGACTAAATTTCCAAAATCGGGCGGAAATCTTGGGAGTTGTACTGAAATCGCAGCGCGCTCACGTCATCTAAATCGTTTAGTGTAAGGTGCCAATTTTAGCGGTTTTAAGTCCGTCGGAGGCAGTCTTTTTCTAGTTTTGCCGTTACGACAATATCAAACATGTTTGAAATTATCGGAAGTCTTTTCAGTCGTGGCTCATGCAAATAGTGACGTGAACATTAAAAACCAATAGTAACCTTGCGCGAACATGAAACAGGAAGGGGCAAAATAGGCGACAGCTGTAGCCTTTATGATTATTTGTTATTTCATTTCTTATAATTTATTAGTCGGCTGTTCTACGTGACAGAACAACTCTATATCTGTTAGTGATGTCACACATCAAACAATGCTGCAGAAACGCGAAAAAAATACTTTGATATGAGTAGACTATCATGTGATTTCCTGTGAATGATGGCGTGTAGCCTATTGCACAATGGAAATAATTTGAGGGAATCTAGCAGCAGTCTTGTAAATAGTGACCCACAGTCTTTGCAAAATCCTAATCTGAGACTGGCCTGTGACTAAAAACTCAATGAATTGTCTGTAGATGTGAGAGGGTCTGAGACTGTAGTTTTTCAAAAATCTTTTCCAAATCTTTGCAAAGTCTGGCAATGTAAGGTAGGCTTAAGGAATACAGATGTCATCCCATAGCCCCTCCAGACATTCTTCCATACAGTGTTGAAAGCTTGCAGGAGCGTTCATCAACCCAAATGGGATAGGGATCCACTCGTAAAGCTCATTCCATGGAGTAACGAAGGCTGTGAGTGGCTTGCTGTTCTCTGACATGAACCCTGATGATGAACTTCCCCTAGGAGCAAAAACCAAGACTGGCCACCTAGATTATCCATGATGTCTTGGACCCTGGGGATAGGCTAGCAATCGGATTGTGCCGGACCCTGCCCTATGCTATTAAGTCATGGAGGTAGCTCTTCATTTCCTGGTACAGGGAGCTAGGTACTGATATGTACAGTATTGTGTGTTTCACTTGTTCAGTGTCTTTAAGGCAAATGGGCATGTGCAAACTGTCAATGCACCCAGTCATTAATTGATTTTGAGAGAGAATGACATTCCTCTCTAAGCGTCCGTTTCACTATCAGTCTCTGATCTTCACTAAGGTGAGTTAAATTTACAGGTAGATCCCATTGCTCACTGGTGTCTCTTGTGGGCCCCACACAGGTGTACACTGTAGCTGCACTGTGCCGATCACAGTGCGTCCTGGCAACACAATGTCATGGTCAGTTGAGTTGAAGGTGTCAGTGTTGATGATGGGGAGTACATTTTGACTCTGTCTAGCGTGTAATGAAACTCAAGAACATCTGGCCACTGCAGATTCAGGTCAGTCATGTCCTCCTTGCAAGGCCGTGTGACTACACAACAGCTAACTTGAATGTTGATGATTGGGCACTACAAACCACTCTGCATATTCATTGACTTGGTCTGCACTAGCTGCCTGTTTAAAAGCCCTAACCTTGTTTGAATCTCTGGAAGGCTTTTCTCACAGTGAGATACTGTCTATTCTTTTCAGTCTGTCAGAATGTGTTCAATGGCGTTAAAGCCTTCTAGCGCAGTGCCCGTTCAAACAGAAAACCCGTAGCCTAATTGCATGCCTGCAGGTACGCCTGCTTTAAAAATAGGATGATAGGGAAAAACATCATTCCAGCTAAGTATTCAATGATGAATACTGAATATCATATCATAATATATTAGCCTATAATTAATGTGCAATAAGCAGAATATAGGCATCACTACATAATGTAGCAAATGCTGAGCATTTTTACAGATCAAAATGACAAGCCTAACAGCTGTTTTGAGTTAACCCTTAGATGCATAAGTGGGGTCAAAAATGACCCCAGAGGTTGTTTTCTTGCAGTATCTTCTTCATTTAATTTTTTTTTCATTTAACCTTCTATGTATTCCTCAAATAGGTTGTCTTTGACATGAGGCCATTTGGATTTGTGTCTAACTGTTATATTTTTAAAGTAATTTAATGTTTTGTATCAGTACCACCGATCCGCATAGGTGGGGTCAAAAATGACCCCAAGCATTTTCTATGGAATTTCAAAAGTTAACCCTAGGATCTTTTGATTTATATCAACTGTGGCAGTCAGGTATACATTTACTGTTGATTATCACATCTCATGTCAGCAGTTTCACCATCCTTAAGGCTATTTTTACACAACAACATAAATCTAAGTATCATCATATAATGTGGCGGCCAAGCGTTCATAGAGACGTCGCTTTTTGATCCTTCGATGTCCGCTCTTCCAATAATTGTGAAGCAGAATTCACCAAGCGATATTCACAGAGGGATTTGTTGATATAGCGTTCTTGGCCTGATTTGTATGACTTTTTATGCCTAAAAATAGGGCAAAAATCCATTTTTTTAAGCCAATTGGCAGTACCTTCTGATTTACTGGATAACAAAAGAAGATATTCATAATCACCTCTGTAAATGTTTTTTTATTTGATATATTAACACTACAAAAAAAATATTTTCAACCTGGCTTTTTCCAATGGTCAGATTCTTCGCATCAAAACATATATGCAAATTAGCGCATATTTAATTAGACATGACCTAATTAGCATATTTAAACATAAATACAGAAAACTTGCAATACGTTTTTTTCTCCTATTTATGTGAGTATTCAACTGGTAAAGTTTCATGGAGATATCTTAAAGTTAAAAATTTTACCCTATTCACCTATGTTGAGATAATTTTAGGATGTTTACCTTTTTTGCCTATCTAAAAGCTGTTTTGTAATAAAATGTTAATAAAAAGTGATGCATCAATATGTCCAACATGAAATAAAAACATTTTAGACAAATATATAATAAAAATCATCATCCTTAACCAAAATGAGAGACATTATTTGAGTTTACAGCAAAAAACGCATGCATTCTAATTGGGGTCATTTTTGACCCCACTCATGGAAGAGTGTAGGTATTGGTAGCCTATGCATCTAAGGGTTAAGGTTGTTTATTTATTGTTAAACTTATTGAATAACTTTCTGATAACACAAACCATTTTGTGGAATGATGCATCATTGTATGAAATTTGTAGTGATGTGATGTTGTGTAGCTGTGTGGCATTCTGAAATGTCCTTGAATCTGGGACCATTGGCCTATTGCTCGTTTCAATTTGGGACCTTGCAGTCAGAATTGTCTTTGGTTTATTCAAAAGTCTCAACGAAGTATCCCCACGCCTTTATGTGGTCGGATTGAGAGTCCAGAATGAATTTAATCGAGTCCGTACCTTTCCGGAAATGTTAATAAAGTGTTGTTATAGCGTTGGCAGCTGCAACAGCGACATTTCCGGAAAGGTACTGACTCGATTAAATTCATTCTGGACTCTCTATCCGACCACATAAAGACGTGGGGATACTTCGGTTTGGCTTTAGGGACCCTCTACCCACTACCACGTAAGTGTAGTGTTGTTTGGAACAGTAGAAGAGGTATAAAAATAGCGTTTTGTAGCGGCGAAATGACATGCCCGAGTCACCTCCAGGCTAACGAGTTTTGGCTAAAAACGGTGAGCTCGAACTTTCTCAAAATACATCCGAATGACATGATTTTGGTGTCAACTCAACGTATGTACTCCCAATAGTCCGAAAAATTTATCTAAAGTGCATTTCACTCCGGATTATCCCTTTAATGTGTTGTAGATTAGCACTATAGCATCCAGGTACGAATACACACTCCATTCAATGATTTCAGGGCAATGGTGCAACGGTTACACACAGTAAAGTACATAATACATATCCATGTTTGGTAAACTCATGTTAAATAGGAAACATGTTGCATTTTCCAATCTAATGACAATTGATTGAAAAGATCACATTCATGAAATATTATGATGTCTCTCTGATGATGTTACTGCGGTTCAGTTGGGAAATGTGAATGAACCACTAGCAACACCAGCAGGCTTTTTTCTATGCCAGAGTTTCCTTCAGTGAATGCCAGGATTTTTAGCTTGCTGCTTAGGGGATGACTACAGCTTATAGCAATCATTACTGGATAACGTGTAGCAAATTACAACCAATCAGTTAAATCAAAGGCCTACTGTATGTTGAGGCCATTCTGTATTGGCTATCCACAATGATATGAATCAACTTGAAAAAACATAATGGCTGATGCACAGAGATCCCAATCACAGGGCAAATTAATAATGAACAAATTAAGGCCGAAAAAATATCTATTGCCGTATAGCTTGATTTGTGCTTTCCTTAATAACATACACAGATTGGAGTACATTCCTACTGCACAGCAGCTACAATCCACTGTTTTAGGCTTGGGAATGCAAATGGGTAGAAAAGAGAATGCTTCTTGGGGGCGTATGCATTTCCACTGCTTGTATTAGAGGCCTTTCCTCTGAGGTTCTGTCCATCTAAATTGTTACAGAAAGGAACAGATGCATTTTCTGGGATGTGGTGTTAAGAGATTAACTTAAGCTACTTCACCACACATTCACCACTCAGCCAACAGCAGTAGGTACTTCCTGCTATTTCGAGACATTAAAAAAAAAAGCTGTGCCTTGGACAGCAAAGTTCCATCTGGTTAGACAGGAGAGCAGGCCAAACCACGGCCCCTGCCAACCGTGACGCTACGCTGGCATATTATTATTCTCGTCGGACAGACTGGTAAGCGACACAGAGCTCTGCCCCGATTGCCCCCCTTTCGAATCTCTGCCACATCCGGCACTCCAGCCAGTCTGTCTCTGTGTGTAAGTGTGTGTGTGTGTGTGTGTGTGTGTGTGTGTGTGTGTGTGTACACGTCTCTTTGCTCCCCCCCCCCCCCTCCGTCCTCCTCACCCTCCATCGCCTCTCCCATCAATACGGCCATAATTAAATTTTCACCATCAGATGCAATGCGTCCCTGCCTCTTTCATTAATCTGAATACTCTGACAGTTCATTACCGCAAATAGGGGGACTGTAAGTGTATGACTGACTAGGCTGCTCGGGCTCCAGCCAAAAGAGGAATGGACGTTCTTGACATCCCACTGCTGCGTCCTGGCGCGAGGGTTAACTTTGTGTCTGCGAATAAAGCTGGCTCTTAGCCTCTCGCATGGTTCTCTAATGCTTCATCATCATCAGTGTAATCATTGTATCTGTTCGAAAACAGCCCCCAGGGGGAATGGTTTGTGTATAGTCTCTCCCCAGCCTTGAGCATAAGCATGCTATTGTTTTCATAAAAAATACATGCCTGAGAGAACAGGGAGTCCAAGAGGCCAGAAACACTAAAGAGATTGATGTGTTCACATGCCCCCTCCCCTCTCCCCCCTTCCATCCCATAAACGACTCTGTGCATGGCTACCTGCGTGCGTCGAGCAGGAGCCGAGCGACCACCACAATGAGTATCTGCTTTTCTGCCACTCCATTGATGCTGATTTTATTGCCCCCCCCTCCCCACCCTAGAAATGTTTAATCAGGGTCTTAACTCTGAGAGGGCAATCCTTTTGCTCTCTTCCGCCCGAGCACACAATGCACACTCACTCTCTCTCTCTCTCTCTCTCTCTCTCTCACACACACACACACACACACACACACACACTCACAAACAGAGCCCTCCACCCCCTCCCCTCCGCTTGGCAATAAAGCCTTCCTTCCGAGACGGAGTGGGCCGGACAAAGTGATAGAATGTGCTGCAGAGAGTGATCAATATGTTTGCTCTATAAATAGACTGCAGAGCGCAGCCCTTACAGAAGAGGCATGCGGCGGCAATATATTTTAAAGAGGGAGGGGAGACCCCGCGCTTGGAAGTGGAGATGCAGCGTACGCTGAAAGTTTTTGGGCAGAAACATCAATGTCAAAGCACGTCTGCTAAGCTGTTCTGTACACTAAAAACAAAACACTAACATCGCCTCATGTATGAACTTTGGTAATCAATTGTGCACAGAGAGTGTGACATTAAGGAATGGGTGAGGAATGGGCCTTTAGATTGAAGAAAGAATTTTTCATGGCTTTGCACTGAATTCATGTCATTACGCATGCTATCAGAACAAATCAGTTCACTGAAAAAAATCTGAAACCCCTAGTGCCATCAATACAGACTTGAATACAAAAGGCTTTCCCCTTGGCTGGTAGAGAGAACTTGGCTTTTTTTCCCTTCTCCAGACAATTTTCACATGATGCATATGGCACACATACGTTTGCATTTAGTTTCTCATTGTATGAATGACTAACCCTTCTCGCCTAATGATTCATGCTAATATTAGGCTACTTATATCACTGCCCTTTGCTTTCACTCCCCCCACTCGCTGAGCAAAGAGTGTGAAAAGTGGATGACCTTTCAGACTGAATGCCATAAGCAGTGTCAGTAGCCCCAAAGAAAACACAGTTATCTCCGAGGGACGGAGTATTTCGCCACTGAGAAACAGTGGGCAGGGTGAAATAACACCTGACAAGAGGATTTAGTATTTCCACTCTCACTCATCTGTTGTCGATGGCACGTGAATATGCATGCTATATAGAGACACGTCTCAGCTCCGACATGCCTGGGCAATTAGCATTGATGGATCGCATGCAGGTTCGGGTGATACTCCAATGGCAGTCTATGAGCAGTTAACATACACCAAGTTTAAGTTTTACCCCTGAACTACTGACATAGCTCCGCGCTGGTTTGTCATGTTGTGGAGCTCATGAAATATATGGATATCTTGGTTGTGATGCATGATGCGCGTTATGCAAATGATCTCCAGCCCACACGCTAATCACAACAGACAGGGTCCCCAAGGGACCAATGACAGATGTCACTGTTTGATTATAAATGTCAACTCTGAAAAGTGGGCCGCCACAGCCAGACCTACTTTCTCATCCCGACATCTCTGTTTATCTCCTCATCAGCACAATATAATTGCAATAGTTTTGTCATGTCCCTGCCGAGGAAATAACATGGTGCTGATGACACTGTCATGGACATCAATTAACATGGCAAGCAGTGCCATTCGAGCAGCGCCATTTTTTTTTTTCACCCATGCAAAGCACTGGAAACTTCTCCACTTTGACAGGAAGTTTCAGCTATCGGGGGATTGAAGTGCACAGTACTGAGCTTCTTTTGACTGAAAAAGCAATGATTTATATGGCTATGGCTGTTTTTCTTACATGCTCGGATGCAGGTTATACTCGGTTTATTATAAACTAAGAGCTAAATGGCAAAGACGTAAATAAGTAACTTCGGTTTTCCTAACAAGCTACAGCACCGCGGGCCATCGTCTTTGGTTATGACAATATCAATAAGCTGCGACATGCTAAAGTTTGCACTCCAGAAGGTAGTGTCGATCTACTGGATTCTCAGCCCCTGCGCAGGCCTTTGAAGCGGAATTGGCCAGGGACTAGGCCACACAGTAGGAAGACTCCTGACGTGATGGGGGCTGATGCCACGAGTTTGTTTTTAAGAGCTCATCTCTGAGAGTGTGATTACGCTACCACTGTGTTAAAATCACAACCTCTGTCTTAAATGTCGGTAGCATTTAGAGTCTACGTTGGAAGATTATAGGCCATGTTTTATTAATGCACCATCACTGGGCTAGCACACATGGCTGCAATGTTGCTATGCATACTAACCTGTTGTTGGATGAGAGCTAAGGAGTTTGTGGCCATGGAACAGTAATTTTGTATGTTCAGTGATCCAAAAAAAGTACAGCATAAAAAAAAGCTATTTATATGGCAGAACTGGTGTTGTTCTGAACCTAAAAATACAATTACTGTAACTAGTTTCGTAGCACAGTTGGCTGAGAACTTTTCAGCTCTAAAAATATGTGGTGAAGCACTTATACGGTAATGCTTACACCGAACTGAAAATCTTCTGAAATCATGTGTCAATGACTAACAAACAGCTTAATGATGTGTACTATATCAGCTAGCTTACAAAGTTAATTCGTTTTGTTAAATAAATTCAACAATGTATAAGTCAATCTGCCATTCTGTCTGATCACTTTACAAACAACTCCCATAGCCTTCCCCCATAATTATTCTTGTCCTTGATATTGACTTCCAAAGGACCTTCATAGTCCTTTCCATCTTATGTACAGTATGATGCCTAACTCTGACACCTGAGGATGTCCTAATACAGCAAGTCTCAACTCAACAAATGCATCATTAACAACAACAAAAATGTTCCCTTCGTGTTTTTGATCCAATAGAGACCAGTGTGTTGCGCTCAAAAATAATTTGGAAAATATGCAAGACGTACATTATCCGTTCTTCAACTTCAAGCTAAATGTCTAATAATACTGTGTCGGCTGTCTGTCAATCACTGAGTGCCCACGTTATGTATAACTGGGCACACTGATGGTGGGCAGCCTGGCAAGAGGGAGGCAGGCCCCCTGGGGACATATGACACCGTTGAGGAAGTTCCTGTTTTTTGCTCTGAGCCAGACACGGGCCACTGAGTTCTTATGCCTGTTCGGTTAATTGTTGATTGTGCTTGGTTAATAACCAAGATAACTAATCACTGTCATTACAATACATTTGAAATGACATCAGGCACAACATCATAATCTCAGCAGACTGTGGAAGTACAACTTTTAGTGCATGTGTTTGGGCATCCAGTGGAACCATTCCATTTCAAGGAAAGACTAACTTTACAAGCACGGTCGATCAGTGCCACTGAATGCTTATTCTTCATGCAAAGACATACACTTCGTTTTTCCATAGATTTATAAAAGTTATGAGGCCCTGCTCTGCCTTATTGACTTTGGTATTTCTAGGCTTAATTCCAGCACAGACACGGTATTGCAGCAAAATTTCTATCAGCCAATTATTACCCACTTTCCCGGTCTGACAAGCTGTCCCTGGAGGAAGTAGTGTGTATGTGTGTGTGTGTGTGTGTGTGTGTGTGTGTCCGTGAACGAGTGAGTGTGAGCGAGCGAGCGAGCGTGTGAGCCTGTGTGTGTGTGTGTGTGAGTGTGTTTTTCTCTGTCTGTGTGGATGTGCGGCTGTGTGTCTGTGCGTGTGCAAGCATTCCTTTGTCTTGTGGTTGTGTGTGTGTGTG
>NC_085016.1:11417658-11477658 GCF_963854185.1 Sardina pilchardus
AAGACCTGCTCTTATTACCTATACTGCGATTTAGTTTTGAACATATTCAACCAATATCAACACAACATCTCTTTGTTCCCACAACCAATGGGATTCTGTGCGTGTAGGATTATGTGTCAGATCCTCTTCCTCCGGAAATGTAATATCTCTGTGTGTGTGATAAATGTCTTGATGCAATTAATGTGCGGCAGGTTTAGATAACAATCCATTTTTCCCAGACATGAAGATCCGTCGCTTTGAAGAGTGGCCACATCAGCAAGTCTCCACGGCGATGAGTACGACAATCACGAAGGGGCCTGGGATGAAGAGGGGAGAACAGCTGGTTTGGTCTCTGTGTGGGCTCCATCTAATTTAGATAATCAATTCTGTAATTACATGTGGTTGTTGACGGGGGACAACGAACGGCAGCCTTGCCAAAGGGGGTAAAATCAAGGGGAACTGTCTCGAATGCATAAATGTCATATCTCATGAATAGCAAGTTTGCCATCATTATTTCACTTTATGAAGACAGCACTTAGGGATACACGGAGTAAACTGTCAGAGAAGGGTGTAGCGCGTTGACGTTTCCGTAATTCAGTTAATCACGGGGCACATGACACCCGTAGCGCCTTGGACTGCAGACTGCATGGAGCAGCAGTTGTGATGTGCACTGCACATTTTATGTTCTCTCCTTGGAACTGCTTGAGTGATCAAACTGTTGTTATAAAATCTTAATCAATTGAGTGCTTCCATCCTCCCCACATATCGAACCCATCACACAGGCGCGGTTCCCATTGACTTGCTTGGTGATTGGGTCCTTCCTTGCACGGTGTTTTCGTCAGTATAGGAGTACCGACCTTGCCAGGTCACGTTCCCTTTCAAAAGCTCAATTTTGACCGCAAACCACTTTTCCAGTTGTGTATTTTAGTTGTTGTTTGCTTGTTTTTATTCTGGCAAAGAGCCAACCTACAGTCAGCCATCGATTCGCCCCAAAATGCCAGGGTGGAAGGCACAACACGCCATGGAAGAAAAGAGCAGACTGTGCCGTTTGCAACCTAACCCCATCCTGAGTAAACACTTGTAATTATATTCCTATTTCCACCTGGGCAAAAGCTGTGAGGGCCAGATATTTGGGGAAGGAGAGTAATTTCACCCCTTTACTTCCAGGTGGGTTAATCTGCTCAGAAATCAATGCCATCAGTCAGTGAGGACTGTGGATTCGCATGGCCTGGGGGGGAGGAAATAGGTTAGGAAAGAGAGGAGGACAGTGGCCTATTGATCTCGTGTGTGTATGTGCGCGTGTGTGTGTTTTCGCCTCTGTGTGAACTCCCACGGCGCTGCTTCAGATTAGCATGAGGTGTCGATGGATGGAGGGCTCTTAGTGACCAGGGGTGGTGACGGCGTCCAGTTACATTAACCGATCCGGAAGCATTTGGCGTGTGTGTGTGTGTGTGTGTGTGTGTGTGTGTGTGTGTGTGTGTGTGTGTGTGTGTGTGCACTAAGGGTGGTGGTGGATGGTGCACCACACAAGCAGATGGGTAGGAATGCATCTGCTGGGTGCACATGCGTGGACATTGGTTGTCTGGAATGGCTGGGGGTTGTGGGGGAATTTTGTCTGAGCCAGACAGCAAACTGTAAGCGGCGAGGAACTTGTAACTCTCCTGTTGAAATGGAGCTCGCCTTAATGAGGCACACAAGCTGTTGTTTACTCGCTCTGATCCATTTGTCATTTGGACGTCTCATATGGAGGACTATTGCCGAACTGTTTTGTAAACAAATGTTTCCCGTTTGTGGCCAGAAAGGAGACCATGGATTCGGATAAGGACTGTGATGTATTTACAATACATAATTTGGTCATCGTGAGCTGTGAGGAGAGCGTAATCCCTTGGAGTGATGTGTTTGATGTTCTTATGGGCTCATGTATGATTATAACAGAGCATTTGTATTGGTTTCATTATCAATTGATAGAGGCAAAGCAATTCATCAATGCTAACTCTGGAAAATTAATCACTGCTGCTGTTTACCAAACTTTTTTTATGAATAGTCATTCCAGTCATGATGTCATTTATCATACACTTAAGATATGTTCCCATTTATCACGTTTTAATGAAATTATATAAAATTAAAAACGAAAACACAAAACGACAACGAAAAACTTGCTGATATTAGATTGCTGATACAGTCTGTCTGGATAATGCTTATTTTTGCTACGGCTTGACGGAGCAAAAACGGGGCTTTTCAAATCAGTATGAATTAACGGTGACTAAACTCAGAGGGAAAAAAATAGACATCTCCTTGCTTTTAGCTCGGGGCACAATTCAAAATGAACAGCGCGAAACACATGCTGGACGGCTACATCAAAAGGCAACCACGTAGCAAGTAAACTTGTTAAGCACACATCTTGTCAAATGAGTGGGCCCCTTAAGGGGGATTCACATGACCAGGCAGACTGCTTGACAAGATTGCCTAAACCCATCCAATTTGTACGCTCGGAGTTGGCTTGTTTACAAATGAGGTGAAACGAGGATAGATTTGCTCAGTGTCCCACCAGCCCCCCTTCAAAGGTTTCGACTCAGCAAACTAGCATTGACCATGTCAGCACTGGTGTCTCCTCTGTCCAATTTGTTTGTCGCTGCGGAGATTGACAGGGTGCATAATCAACATTACTAAGCTATTTTTGTTTTCAATTTATTTCATTATTTATGTGTCATTTTTTTTCTGTAGTTATTGCAGTGCTTATTTATTTATTTATTTATTTCCAGGCTACTGTGGTGTCCTCCTGTGTGGCTGGGTGGAGTCTTTTGTTCAGGTGAAAACTGAAGACTGATATTTATGGATAGTATATTTTCCATCTGTTTTTTCCATTTCATAAATCTTGAAAGCTAATTGCAATATCATACGAGTGGGCTTGTGTTAAGCATACATGTAAGCATCTCAACTCAGAACAAATATCAATCCCATTAAAAAAAAAATACACTAGTTGGTTAAGTCCGGTCTGTAATTGAACTTCATTGACTGATTATTTTGAGATGAACTATAAGAGGTGAGAAAAGGAAGGCTTTAATGCTCATCTCATGGTATAATGAGGGGGGGACTTGTCATGCTAATAACATACAGCAATTACTTACTTTGCTGGCATATTCTTAATGGCATAAGCATCAACATCAGGAGAGAGACAATGTCAGCCATGACTTGTTAACAAAAAAGATAACCCTGTTAATAATGTCCCTTTCTGCCTATTGTGGGAGGCTGTTATCTGCGATAATTGTTATTTCTGGTGTGCTAAGAAGTAGACGCCCCAGTTTCAAGCAACACAGGATCCCGCTGTCACGAGCCGTGGGACTCACCAGGATTGGCCAATTACCTGGCTTGCCACAGCTGCTAATTGGCCGGGGCCCTGCTGAGGGGAGCCCTGCGTGGCGCCGCGGCGACGGCAACGGCGGCAGTGGCGGCTAACTGAGTCACCGGCCCACCCGCTGAGGCAACCTAAACAGACAGCTGATCGAAGCCTCTCTCCTTACACGCGCGCGAGGTTTGCCATTTTTTTGCTCCGGAGTGTGGCATGCCGCTGTCACGTATGTGACAGCAAGCGTTGTGGCAGGTGACAGGGTCCTGGCAACAGCAAAACAAAAAAAAGAGCTGCATTTCACAGCTGGCTTGGGGATCCCAAAAAGCAACTGAGGCCGTAGGGTGTTACCCATTATGTCGGCGTGTCTGCTGTTTGTTGTGGTGGCTTAGTTTGCTTTAGTTCCCCAAACATCTGCATCTTAGTTATCAGGCATGAGTAAATATGTCCAGCCTTAACATAATATTCAAACTTTTCTTATATGGTTGAAAAGTCTTTATGTTTCCATGGTCCAATAGTTATATTTGTTTCAGGAGTGTATTTGGGGAAAACATGCCAATCCTTTCTCTTCTCTGTTCCCTGAAGAGCTTGTCCTCGCTCTTTGAGAGATATAGCTATAAGATGGCAGAATTGTAGAATTGGCGCAACAGAAGTAGACCCGATCATTAAATTGGTGACTTTGCAGTCAGGCCTCTCACCTGTATACACATCACAACAAATAAGGTCCAAATTACTTCTGACAAGCCGGCACCTTGTTCAAAAAAATATGTATTGCTTAGACTGTACTCTTGAAGGTCTGCACAACATAACAAGGGGGAAGACAGTCTCAGTAACCTTTTAAATTGTAAAAGTGTCATCATACTTTTAATGTCCTCGCTATAAAGTTCCGTCTGGAAGCATACAGTTAAACTAGGTAAGGGTTTAGTAAACAAACTTGTCACAGATTGTTACATAAAGGTTGCTCTGAGTCACCATGAATGAACCCTTTGTAGTTGGCACTTCTGGAAACAATGGTGAGTGGGAAACAGCAGTAGTGCAGGTAATTAGGCTGTAATGCCGTGTTGCAGAGGAGGACAGACTTAGTGCTATATCTGCAGTGAGGCCGAATACATCCAGGACGTATATTATCACGTCAAATGTAGACGTGTTGGTGTCTTTGTCAAATTTGCACATCCAAACCTGTTTTTTCCCCCATCCTCCTGCCCTCTCAGTTCATAAAATTCAAGTGAATTGAATGTTCTTCTTTGCCAGTTCACACTCGCTAAACATGATTTGCATTTCTATTTCACAGATGAAACCACAGCTTATGAAGAGCGCGCGAGCAGGCATCTTTAAGATTCGCACATCGGGAGTCGTCACGGAGGCTTTCTCTGTTTTTATAAGTCCTTATTATGCCGGAGACGGGGGCCTCGTGTACCGCTGGTGTATCGACTGATCCGCTCCGGAATCTAACAAACTCTCTTGCCATCAGTTATCTCAGTCAAATGAGAGCCAGTAATAGAACTTGGCTGTAAGGCGTCTGGCTATGAAAGGACGCCATTCACAGCGCACTCTGGCTCCATGCCAAGGCTGCTCCGCAATGATTCACAAAGAAAACATCGACCTACAGTAGGGCATTTTTTCCCCTCTCCCGGGAGCTTTTAAAAAACAAGATTTTTACAGGTGCAATTCAATCAACAGATATTTAGTTATGTGCCTTCTTCTAAATCTGTCCGCTATACATCCTATTAAAATGTGGTAAATGCCACAGAACAAGAGGATTAAAATAATCCCAGATACGACAAAAACTGAGTTGCCTTCATCAGATTTATCTGACTACTTCTCAAATTCATGTTTAGCTCGGGCAGCAAATGTGGAGCCTTTTATCCATCGGCCATAAGTCAACCGTCCCTGCACTGTGTCTGTAAAGATAGAGAAGGGGAGAAAGTAGTGTCAGCATCATAGTCAAAGTATTGATTAGGCTCTCAGTAAATATGCCAAGAAATTGGAATGACCTCAGGACTGAATGCAATCTATAGTCTTAAAACCAAGCGCCGGTCAAACTTTAACCTTCACTCTAACCTCTCACCTAGGTCAGTGGCCTCTTTAAGCCTCAAATGAATGGTCACAGCAAATTTTGTCTGCGGTTACCATGGCGATCTGACTTTCTTTTTTTTTTTTGCAGACTGCGCTCTATTGCAACATTGCCCTATTTTTGTATCCTCCTCTCATTGTGGAGAATACAAGGTAGATAAAAAAATCCGTTCAGCCAAATTGAGCGGACATCCGTACAAAAGAATGATGGGCACTGATATAAATCACTATAAATGACAATGAAGGAGTTTAGTGAAACAAGAGTGGAGGGCCCAGATAGCTCAGCGTGTTCCTGTACAGACCCAGCCTCGGGTCAATGGGATAGCGAGGAGAACGGAGGGCTTGGCATGGGGAGAGGTGTGTGGGATATTCTGTTGCTAAAGCCTCTGTGGCGGGGAGGGGTGCCAATAATGGGCTTAAGCCCCTTACAACCACCACCACCCACCCACCTCCTAACACACACACACACACACACACACACACAAACACACACACACACACACACACAAACACACACACACACACACACACACACACACACCTCTAAATCCTGGATGTGAGATACTGCTGTGGCCCAACATCCTCTTGGCATATGGCGAGGCGATAACAGTGCGAGGAGCGGCGAGCCAGCACTTGTCTCCCGGGCTGGACCTCCGTCTCGTTCGCCATGGGGACGGGAGTAATTAAACAGCATCAGCGCCCTCCCCCCCCCTCCGACACACACATACACACACACACACACACACATTCTCGTATTTTATTTCTAGCTCTCCAGTCATCCATGTGCCTCGCACACACACGCCAGAAACGCGGCGGTACTGTACCAGATGCAACCAGCCGCTCCGCGAGCACATGTGGAGTTTGCCATTTTTCATTGTGCAATTAGGACATTGCTAGTGGTGGCAGCAGGGGGGCCCAATTCATGCAAATGGATAAGCCAGGAAATTAGTGGGAAAGAGGCAGGTGTGCAATAATTAGGTTTTTTTGTTATCAAGGAGCCACACAGTGAATGATACAACAGATCCCGCACTGCTAGTTAGCATTAGCATATTGGTTGATTAGCTGTTTTTATTAGGGCGAATGCTTGCTGGTTTGAGTGAGCATAGGAGGTTTAAGAGTGGGATGATGACTTGATTAATGTTTTCTGGTTGTCTGCCAATGAAAAAGAGAAATTGACTCTTTTCTTTAAAAAAAAAAAAAAAAAAAAAAAAAAACGGCCTCAGTAGCCTCCACTGGGGGAGAAACGCTGTGCAGGAAAAGTGTCATCTAGCGGTGTGTCTCGAGTGGCAGCACTCGAGTGAAAATTACTGCACTCACTCAATAGCCCTCCAGTCATCAAGGAACATCTTGGAGGAGTTTTTAAGGCTGTAGGCATCTGTCGGTGGAGATATAATTGGTAATGACAACATTTCCCATTACAGGTATTAGTTTTGCTGTAAATGTGTGTGTGTGTGTGTGTGTGTGTGTGAGTGTGTGTGACAGAGAGTGTGCTTTCTTGCAATAAACATGAATGGACCATCAGACTGATAGAGTTTCAACCTTACCTGAGAGGATTCTGGAAACTTGCCTGTGGGGTTGTGTTGTGCTCACCAAACAACATAATGCGACAATTTATGCAACCTGTAATGCGACCTGTTATCTCTTACCCAGAATGACAGGTACAGTAGTCTTCAAAGCAGCCTAGTCCTATTCAACCAGGTCTTGGCCATTGAAAGGAATTTCTCTTAAACAAGAATTCATCAGTACTACGATTTGTTATTTTTTTTACATTTTATCAGTTTTTCTGATTCTCTACCCATGGAATAGCACCATAATTACTAGGAACTGTCAAATGTGGTCAATCAAACCAAAACAAAACACCATGTTGCATCCCAAAATCCAAACTATTTATAAACAACATTTGTGAGGGGGCAGCACTGTCTCGGAGAGAGCTGGCATGGTGCTCAGACCCATTATTCATATCAGACAGCAATCATCATCATTTTGTTGGTGAATGATTCAGTACAACTGAATGACATTGATTAAAAACACCTCGTATTAACAAGACACTATATAAAGTATGGGAAGTGTGGCTGGTTGAATGCCTAGTGTCAAGCCAACTAATGGATGAAATCACAAGCTATCAGGTAAAATAAAAAAAAAAGCATTATCAGAACACAAATTAAGAAACCATATGTAGCATACTGCATGTAACAACTAGTTTGAACTTTCCTTTGCCTGGGTGAGGCCAATGTGCAGTTAGTAATGACTGTACTGTGGGAGGATGAAGAGACTGAATGATATGTTAAGTGTGTGAGCAATAGTGGGTATGCAGCTCACTTTAGTATGCTAAGCAGCATACGATAGTCATTTTTGAATCATGTCCCGAACATTCTACAGGCGCTGTACAATTCAATATGAATGAACCCCATTTAGTGCTTATGCAAATCATTCATTCATTTCAAAACTGTGTCATATAGTTTCCATTAAGACAAGCATAGCTCTACTGAGGCCTAGCATACTAATCATACTGACTGAACGGCTTCTTCCACAGGATCAGAGACATTAGGGGCCACATTTTGACCAGCAGTACTTCATTAAAACCAGCGCACATCACTGACATGAGCACTCTCAGGGTGCCCTGTGTTTACTGGTCCTGGCAGAAGGCTACAGCTCTGGAAATGAAAACGAGCAGAAAGGTAAGTTCGGGGGACAGCTGGCGCTTTCAGAACAGCTTTTACCGCCTAATGACCATTAGCGAAGGGCAGGGTCCTTCAACTGAACTCTACCAAACCCCCCCCTCACACACACACAAAATGCACTTGTACTGGAGCACAGATGGCCGCAGCTGTAGATGCCACTGACACATTTAATGCTCTCTCTCCCTGGTGACACAAGTGTGCCGGATGCTGGGCTTTTGAAGACCTGGTGATGACCAGGCATGAAATCCAAAGTGGAAAACACAGACTACCATAGAGCCAAATAACAATACAAACATATGTTTGTGTGTGTGTATATATATATATATATTGACGGGGGTGGGTCATGATTGCCTGGAGGCGGTTTCAAGACAGATGATGTGCAGTACAAATGCCTAATGGAACAGCAGCAACAACAAAAAAAAATGTGACTTGTAGAAACGTTTTCCATTTAGAAAATGGGCCTGAATGGGTGTTTATTTGTTGGGACACTGCTTTTAACACGATTCAGTGCACAAAAAAAAAAAAAAAAAATAGATGGGCCTACCTAATGAGTGCAATCCTCACAGGAATGCAAAGAGAGGGTGCTGTGGATATATAAGCTGGTGTAAACCTATTAACACATTCTGGTGGTGTCTAAGTAAACATTGATGCGCTAGGGGAAAGATTTGAACAATGTTGTTTTTCCTCAGTGAAAATTCTTGATTCGTGACCCTTCAGGCGTTAGCAAGTGTTGCTTTCCATGGCCCGAGCGTGTGGGAATTCTGGGAATTTCTCTCTACCTTTGGGCCAATTATCACATCACCTCAGACTACCATTAAGACACAGAGACCAGACAAGCCATAAAGACATCTGTGGAAGTACTCATCTTGATTGGCCACTGGGCTATACACTAGCTGACATGGCAGAGCCAGGACGTTTAGTAGACATAATATGTGCGGTGCCCATTCACTCCCACAGGCAAGTCAGGCAAACGTCTGCTTAATGGCTGTGTGCCGTGATGGGCTCAAGGCGTGGGGGTGTGGGAGGGATCCTGCCCCCTCTGCCCCCCCAACCCGATGAAGCGTTAGCTCTCTCTAGCCCCTGATCTGTCTCTCTGTTGGTGGATCACTGGTGTGGGTGACATCCAATCTGATGAATTCCATTTGAAGCCCTTATGGGGAGTAAATGGCACCATTGCCCTCCTCAGACATGGTTGTACTCTTTGAGCAAAAAACAGGGAGAAGAAAAGAATTTGATTTGAGTGAATGCAGTGAACAAAGGAAGGCTGAAGAGAATAAGAGGAAAAAAGTTGACAAGCAAAAATATAAATTCACTTTCTTTCTTTTTTTCTCTTTTTTTCCCCCCCTTACTTTTTCTTGTTTCTTTTAAAACCCAAGAGGGAACTTCAGAAAAGTCAGAGCGCTCGGTTATTTTGTCAGGAGGCAACGGGAGCCCAAAAGGCCCATTAATTGCTTCTGAATTTCATCTTTCAAACTAAACAAAGGTGCCACGTTGGCACTCAGAGCCAGACACAAGCCTGGCAGGCGCGGTCGTGATGCGTGCCAGCTTTTAACAGCCGTCTCCGAAACTCTGGCTGTGGCGTTCGAGCAGGAAACAGTCATCAAGTTGAGTGAGCTCACCTGCTCGTAGTTAATTTCAATTACATGGGCATTTTATTTGGCCATGTAGAAACTGATGCTGGGATTTTTTTTTTTTTTTGTCGGCACGTATGGGAGACATCAGTCTCTGAGATGATTATACTCACCTGCTGATTGTTACGTTCTGGTGAATTTCAGGATAAATCTGAGAATTTATGCAGAACACGCAGTCGTTTACCACTGGGGGGATAATGTCTGTGCCTGTGTGTTCCCTTTTCATTCATGCTGTTGCTTTTATACAGATATCAAACAAGAAAACAAAAACAGGAAGACACATTCTTTCCCATCTTTGTCTCCGTGTGTTTAAACGGAGTCGGTGCGCATCCTGTCAATGACTGCACTGGATTTGGTCATTTAGATATCTCAGGCACCGTGCCCGTGACTCAGCTCAGGCGCTGTGTTGTGATTCAGCTCAGTGGTGATCCGTGTCAATAACTGTTACTGAGCTCAATGAAGTATCAGGCCTGGCGGCGGCGGCGGCTTCGCTTGCCTTCTGATTCGCATGAGCAAAATAACTTTTCAAGTCTTGACAAAGATGCCCTTTCAGCTGTGAAAACACAATCCAGCAGAGTCGATCAGAGATACCGCTGACAGCTATATTTATCAGGCTCAAAACATTCCCCACCTGCAGGGCTAGTGTAGTGTGTTCTAGGGGAGTCTCAGTTTGAGAAGACTTAATTAACCAAAAGCATTAAACACCTACAATGCATGGGAGAGCAAGAGAGGAGAAGGAGAAGGGAGGGGGAGGATGGGGGAGGGTGTGTGTGGGGGAGAGCCAAGCGGTGGTGACCACATGTGGAGCAAAAACATGCTTCTCTGCTGGTGTCGTGTTGTGATGGACGGCGCAGGCCGTCCAATAAATCTGCAGGGCGGGAGTCGACGGGCGGGGCGGGACTCGGAGGCACCGTTCAGCACCCTCAGCTGAAAAAGCCGAAGCTGGAGGAGGAGGAGGAGGAGGAACGTGTCGGGAATGTCGGAACAGATGCTCGCTCGTGCCGAGGAGCCTGACCGCCGGCACCACGCGCGGCCCCTTCCTTCGGTCTAATTTAAGCCTCTACCTCAGCCCCGGCCGGCCCGGCCCCCCCGGATGAAAAATCTGCAGCCAGGAAAATGCTTGCACAGCTCGCCCTCCCACCACCGTCCACATGTGTTCCGACCAGAAGGAGAGGGAGCCGGGGCAAGAATCTAATCCTGATGTTGAACCAACCTAGTTAGGAGGGGACACCCACCCACTGTCCAGCCCTGGCTCTGGACACTGGTGACCTGACGCCTGACAAGATGCTGTTTGTCCCACTGCAAATGTCAGATGTTCACAGCTTGTGTCACTAAAGAGCAGCTGCAACGGAGGCAGAGAAGCCTTAGATGTCAGATCAGCACAGCCATTTATCAGCTTGTAATTAATTATTAACCAATGATTAATATGCCTAAAAGACATAGTTTTATTTTTAGCATGACTGTGTTTTGAAGCTTTTCCCCGAAGCTTTTCTCCATAGCGTGTTTAAAAAGTAAGGAAAATGGTCTTTTATTTAGTGTGAGTCAACCACCTCTTGGAATGTGATGATTGCTTAATGTGGCTACTCCATGTATAATTCCGCATTGCTTGCCAAGGATCCCAGGAGAGTCTCTGAGCCTCTCTCTCCGTGTGTGTGTGTGTGTGTGTGTGTTTTCTTTTGGCATCCATTTTCCCCAGTAGCTATCCGAATGTACAGCCAAGATAGCTTAAGTTTTCCAAGAAAGTATCGCTCGCAGTGGCTTTAAGTGACATTCAAGGTTTACAGGCTCATAGCGTATCATACAGGCTCGAGTCATTTTTCATCCATCAACGCGGAAGGCACGGGCTTTTACCAAACGCGCTAGTCTGGGCGAGTGTTTTTCAGCGATGTCGTCGGCCTGCCCGCGCCAGCACTGGCAATATATCCTGGCTGTCTGCTGATGCATCAACCTCAAGACTTCCAGCAGTGCGGCCTCTCCGTCGTACATCTTGGCCTGTCACCCATGAGCAGTAATGTTTTTACTTTCCACAGTGCCTCCAGGATGCGTTTTCACTCACCACTCACCGCCACTGAGGTCTGCTCAATCTCCCCCAACCAAAACGGGCTCTTATTTGTTACAGGGGGCCTTGTTGCAAGGACCACAGCAGAGTCAGTCACTCCAGGCAGAAAGAAGTGAAATGAAAGCGAGAAAATAGAAGTGATTGACAGGCTAGCCGACTTTTAAGGCCTGATTAATGTGTTTAAAGACTGAGCTTCATAGTGCTCCACTTGTCATGAATGAAAGATCAAATGAGTACAGCGTATTTGGGTTTGGGCTTCTTCTTCTTCGTCTTTTTATTTTGTTGCCAAACACTGTTTATTTTTCTCTTATGTCTGAGTGACTGAACAGATCCATTCCCTGTTGTGCTTCTGCAAACTCTGTTTGCTAGACTGGCACAATGGAGAGCATCCCATTTTAGTCGGTGAGAAAGGAAAACATTGTGTGAAAGAGATGCATTCATTTAGAATAATGAAGATTCCTGACCTGTTGGCGAGATGTGTGGGTGATGGAGGAGGGGGATGCCTATTGTCGTTCAGATGCGAGCTGAGTAATTGCTTGGGGACACAGCTGAGGCGGAGCAGAGGTAGTCAGAACGGCGGCGGAGTCGCGACTACATCGGAACATTTTCAAACACTTGCGAGGTGGAAGAGGTCAACGAGTTTCTCTCCCCGCACTTCTATTCCCCTTTTTCAATTTTTTTTTTCGACGCGTGAATGTCATAGGTAATCCCTCTGCCTTGAAGTGATAATAGCTTTGTGGTTGCCAGGAGAGAGACAAAAAGTTAGTGATAGAGGAAAAAGAGAGAGAGAGAGCAAAAAAGAAAAGTGGCACCGACTTGATGTCACAAGTCGCTGATGACTCGGGATCACCCCGGGGTTGCATCTCATTTAGTCTGACTTTCTTTTTTGCGAAGTATCAAACTTACGGGCGCGAGTGATGAATTACGGGGACAGCACACACAAGGACTGCTCCACCTTGGAACAGAGGGCTCGTCGTCGCCATCGCCGTCGCTTTTGCTCGGATTAATGAGGTGGAAAATGTCTCGCGCTGCGTTATGGAACACGTCCCTTAACTAACACCAAATGCGTGGTTTCTCACCCAAAAAACAAGAAGGGGTGCACTATGGAGATGAATTCCATTAGCGATAGTGTCTTCCGAAAACAACTGTTGCTAAGGTGACACGACGTGTCGTCTGAAAGAGCTTTGTTTGTGCCATCGAATGCCAATGTATTGACTTCCGCAATAATCCTCATCGCTCCACCAGACCTCCGTGGTGAAGCTCCCCGCCACATACAAAGCAGACAAACGAGATGTGTTGTCACCGATGCATTGTAGTATTCATCAAAGGCCCAAAGACCACTTCCTCATGAAGGCCCTTGATGGCCTTCGCAAATGGCAGAGATAAATTTAACCCTGACGTGGGAGGTCTGGCGACGGGCCCTCTCGAGCTATCGGAAGCATCAGGGAGGGAGAGAGCGCGGATCAATAGCCCCAGTCTACGGCGAGCGTCACACACACAATCCCCCCGAGGAAGGCCAACAAACGATTCATTCAATGACCGCCATTGATCATTAGGAGGGTCCATGTCGCTGTGGATGACTCCTTCGTGTCATTAAAAGGAACACCTTTCCCCTCTCTCGCCCGTCATGGCACTCGCTCGCTCTCTCACTCTCCCGTTCTCTCCCGGGGGCGTCACGTTTCGGCTGTCCCTTCGCCCCCCATTGGTCGTCGCTGCGGCGGTGCTAACGGCGTGAGCCGTTCCGGCTCAGGCTTTTCCAGCTATTGATCCGGATCTTGCCGAGATCCGCCATGCCTAGCGCAGCGCAATCCTGTGCGGCCAATAAAGCAGCGAAGTTGACTGACAAAAGCCTGGCATGAGGTTGATTTATTGAGACGGGGTCTTAGGGCCCTTTAATTACCTTTCCTCTTCTTTTTAGTGCACCCTTTAAATAAAAAACCTTATCCACTCCACTCCCCACTTTGAGGAGAGGAACCTTTTCGATCATCTTAGAGGCTGATGCTCTGAGGCTCTCTCTCTCTATGTCTCTCTCTCTCTCTCTCTCTCTCTCTCTTCCTCTCGCTCTTCCTCTCGCTCTCCCTCTCTCTTTCTCTCGCTCTCCCTCTCAGTAGACTGGGGGGTGAAACATCACCTGTGGTGGTGCTCACAGTTTATCGTGAGATCCCGGTTATTTAGATGTTAATAGGATCTCAGCGCGAGCAAATACTGGACTATGGCTGAAGGGCCGTAACACACACACACAAAAAAAAAGAAATGTGCCAAAAGCAGCGCGGGTCGAGGCTTAAACAGGGTTAAACAGGCCACGTCAAGGCAAGAGCAGCTCTCTCTGAACGTGCCTTTTGTTGTTGAGGAGAGAAAGGTAAGCTGGCGATGAAAGATTCATGAGGACAAAAGAGGTTCTGTCGCAGGGTGGCAAGACAGCACACAAATAGGAAAACCCTAAAAAAAAGAAAAGATAAAAAAAAAAAAAACGTGATATGAGCCGCACCCTCAAACATCAGGCACAATAAGTTTTGCTTTTAGAGAGTGCCTCTGGGTGCGATTTGCAAGGGCTTCTTGCATGGGCAGAGAGAGGGTTCTGATCTCTCTCGTCATCAAATGTGACATGATCCCGCATTACTGTAGTTTAGTCATTTCAATATACTAGGTAAAGAAAGCACCACTCAAATCTAATCAGAGCTTAATGCATGCTGGTGATTATGTCGAAGGGGATTTAGAGAGTTTCATAGCTTTCCAATATTTCCCATGGCGCTGCAAATTAATGCCTTTGCCTGAGTCACAAAGTCTATAATGTCTTAGAATGTTTTTGTTTTTCAAGTGATTTGTGATTTCCTTATTTTCTACCAAAATTGTTCATTCTTGTTGTTAATTACAACAACTACCATGTTCTCCTGTGTTCTCATAGAAAACATAGAAATAGCTCCGCTTTAGAATCTTTGGTACATACTATGAAGATCAATCTAGCATGATGATGAATCAGTCTCTGTACATACATACTATTATGGCTCCCAGCTCTTCAATCACCATCATGTCTCTACTTGACATATGCAGTAGAAGTGAATTGATGATGCAGCAGCAACCTGGACATGGGGTCTTTGCCTAAACCAGTCAAGTCCAGTACACAATATATTGTATCACAAATGGGTAAATGTTTTTGTCTGGTACCGTTATCAAAATATTCAATACTATTAGATATGCTTTTCACGTCCCTGCACCTCACGATCATTGATGTTGTTATGGGGCAATAACAAGTTTGAGTGGTTCCTTTGACTGTTTTGTATGCTGAAGTGATCCTTAGGTGTGTGTGTGTGTGTGTGTGTGTGTGTGTGTTTTAGACAGAATAACCTTTTCTTGCTGTAATAACAGCGAATCAATCCCTCTATCCCTCCAAATCCACACTTAAGGCCCTGGCCACTCAGAGGCACACATAGTTTATGGGTCATTCTAATTAGACAAATAGGCCATTCAACAACCTCTCTGCCACTGTATCGACCGTGTTATTTTTTAAGATGGCCTGTTCTGTTATCATTCACGGAGCTATTCTTCTGACTCTCCACTTTTAGAAGTGGCAATATTTTTTTTTAACTTCTCTTACCTTACTTTTGTTGAATGGGAGCATGGCAGCACTGAGAGACGACCCTTTGTATGAGGATGTAACTTTTGTTAGACAGGAAGGAGTGGGGGTGAGGGGTGAGGGTTATGTGTCTTGCATTCACAAGTTATAAAAGTGATTTTTTTTTTGTTCAAAGCCAACCAACAGATGCAAACCCAAATAAAATAGCAGTGCCGCTGCTGTCACCAGAAAGAAACAGCAGAAGCCTCCAACTGCCGGCTTTTGCCATCGGCCACATCATCATCTGCGCAGAAGGTCAGACCACCATCAGGTCAGACTGCCATCAAAGACCACCATCTTGTGAAAAAACTAAACCATTTTGATTAGGAGGGCAAGTCTGATGTAACCACAACAACAACAACAAACTAAAACAAGATCGCATCTGAATTCTGAAGTAAACTTGGCTATGGAACTAATGAGGAATCCACTGTTTGAACTGAGTCACTCCGCTCTGGTCAACAGCAGTGCCAGCAGTGTCCTCATCAGTGCCTAGCACCAGTAACCTGTAAGCATGGCAGTGGACAGCCCTCCTCCGAGCCAATAATGATAAAAAAAAAAAGATGAATGTGGCTCCAGCATAAGGCCGCAGACAAACAATGACAAATAAAGAGGAAATCATTATGGCCACGAATAGTCGCGCGTGTCTTTGATTCGGAGCTGTATGGGAGCGGGAGTGAGTCAGAGGCTCACTGGTGTTGGAGCTTTGCATTATTTCGGTTGTTAGGTTCTCTCCTTTGAGCTGGGGGAGATGAAAGGGAGTGATGTCATTACTCTGCGTTTATGTAAGCAGAGCGGGAGAGAGGGGAGGAGATGGGAGGGGGGGTGGGGGGCAGAGGGAAAAAATAACAATCCCTGTCTGTCTAAAAAAAGCCTTATCTGCTGCTATTTTGACTTGTTCTCTGTGTGTTTATTTTTATGTCAGCATAAAAATGAAACAGCTCTCTTCCACTCTATGCAAATTACAATTTTGGAAGTGTGACTGGAGCATTTTCATAAGACGAGTTTGTTCTAATTCGTCACTGGATGCACTGAAAGTGAACCCACATGACAATGCACTCAGTCTGTCCAATGATTAGTCAGTCAATCAAGCACATACAGAAAAATGAGTAATTACATAAACGGAGTAGAAATAAAACAATACAAAGCAAAGTCTTAGTCAGGTGTGTGCTAATTCTTGGGATCAGTGCTTAGGTCAGCAACAGTTACTTTATATGCCCTCAGTGCAAACTTTTGCTGCAAAATAGGAACACAAAAGTAAAAAAAAAAAAGAAAAAAAGTTATTCATGTCTTCTAGGTGAACCTGGTTTGGTCCTGAAAATCTCTTTATCCTCACACGACTCTCTATAGATTCTTATACCAGGCTTAAACCTCCAGCGGGTGGCAAACATCAGAGAGTTCAAGAACTCACACAGAGATAGTTCTGTTCAGAACTACTGGCACTCTTCTCTTCTAATTGGCACTCACGAAACATCTCTCCTGAAGCAACAAACTTGAAGAATCCTTGCTTTTTGTTCGACAAGCAGAAAAACCCTCCAAACAGTGAAGGAGTCTTGAGTTGGAATGAAAATCACCGGATTTAGGATTCTCGCCTGAGTAGCAAGTGAGTCAAATGGCAGCCGACAACCAGCCCTCCATGATCCAAATCCTCCATTACTGTGATCCAAATATTGTTAGATTGCCAAGCACCCGAATATGGGGTTTGATTCAATTCGCTGTCTCTTATCACGCACGGAGGAAGCTGTATGACTTTGCCCTGGAAAACGAATAACTACCATTAAGGTCACGACCCTGCAATTGGACAAAACTGTTCCGTGCAATGGGTGATGAATAGAGTTGTTTTATTTCTGGCAAATGTACACGTACAGCATCTGTTCCCAAGAAATCTGATTGATATCAGGTGCTAAATCAAACTGCTACATATGTCCTATAACTCTTTTTTTTTCTTCCAGTGGACTAAGTCTGTTTTCCATCTGATGTGTTTTGACAGTGTGCGTTACTAATGAGTCACGAGGTAAGTCCCCCCTCCTCTGTCCCTCTTCCACAAGCAACCTCCGGCACCCTGCGCCAAACTCACAAACCCTGCCCTTATCACAACTGACATTTCGTACTGTTTTGTCCCCTGTAGCCACAGTTGCATGGCAGGGACAGGGAAGGCTAACGTTTTAACAATTAAGCAACGGAGATGTGCTCGGACGAACCCGCGGGACGAGCAGGCTCTCCCTGATGGTGTTTTTGTTTTAGGTGAAGCGGGTTCAGGGATAATCTCAGGCCACACTCTGCTGACAGACGTCTCTAATCTGCTTCACATATGAATAGCCGTACATGAACTTCAATCCCCCCCGGGGCCAATTCATATTTAACAGACTGTCACAAGCTGGACACTTCAGAAGAAAGAAAAAAAGTAAAAAAAAACACACACCAATAAATCAGGATCTTCTGGATTCATTAATAGATAAATGGTCTGATGCTGTAACAGAGTCGTTTAGGTTCTAGATTGTTAGGGAAGTTTCATGTAATACATGAGATGTATTATTTTAGATGTGCTATTTTTGTTCAGTTTTTGAGGTAGATAAACTTTTGCCTGCTCAATTCAGTCAGGACCTATCCCCAAAATGAAGCAACGGTGGTAAATAATGTGGAAACTGGCACTCGAGCCACACTCACACCAGATGTGGGGGTGTTGGGCATCCTGAATAATTCAGACCATCCATATTGTTTCTTCTCCACAGAATCATGGGGGAGTAGGGAAGAGAGAGAGAGAGAGAGAGAGAGAGAGAGAGAGAGAGAGAGAGAGAGAGAGAGAGAGAGAGAGAGAGAGAGAGAGAGAGAGAGAGAGAATGCGGTGGATGCCTGTCCGGGGTTGTTTATGCTGCAGGAAAACATGGCTGTTTGGGGCGTTTTTGCTGTACATTACAGCAGGAACTCGTGCTCGGAGAGGGAAAAAGTGCTGCTTATTATTTGGCAGGGGTATATTGCATATTCAGCGTGCAGCAATTCAAACAGGGGGGCACGGGCAGTTCTTGCCACGAGCAACAATGCTGCTTTTCAAACTGATGCGTAAAGCCCGGCAGCTACTTAGAAGGACGGATGCTCAGCACTCTCTCACTCTCTCTCTCTCTCTCTCTCTCTCTCTCTCTCTCTCTCTCTCTCTCTTTGTTTTGGCTGGCCTTACTCAGGCCCACGCCGGGGAGTGTGAAGCTTACCTCAACCCGTGAGAGCCAAGACAGGAGGCTCTGCTCCGTATGCAAGATTAAGACAGCAAATGGACAAAGCAAAACTGCAAAAAGCAAAAAGCAAAACGCATAATATGTGGATGACCTAGTTTCTGACGAGTCTCTGCCTTTCGTAGCGTGTGTGCATCTGTGTGTGTGTGTGTGTGTGTGTGTGTGTGTGAGCATGTGTGCATGCTGAACTGCAATCCTTCAATCTCCCAGAAAGATTAAAAATTCATTTGAGTAATTATCTGCCTGACCATGCAGGTTAAGCGCAAAATATTAGTCATCACATTCTGGGTTAACGGTAATGAATGAGACCAATCGGTGTGCTGTTGTCAGGACTTTCGGGGTGTGTAGAAGGGGAGTATGCAAATGTTACCATTTTCGTTCTATTTCTGGCCCTTACTGAGAGAGAGAGTTTATGATTGATTGCTATTTGTGAATTAATTTTTCTGGACTGGAACTCTGCTATGCTCCGTGGAGCACACGCCCGGTTGGAATATGGAGAAGTCGTTTAGATGGAGATGAAGACCACTGAGACTTGGGCAGACGCACACACACCACACACTCACGCTTTGGCGATATGAAAGAGCTCATCACGACACTGGGTGTCATGGTGATGTATTTTCGAAGACAATGCACTAGCTAGCGTTAGAGCCGCTGCCACGTCTCGCTACCCCCCCCCATATCTGAAACTCATTGCAGCCGGCAACCTGTCGCTAGCTCGAGAGGAGAGGTGTCAGAGAGGATGTGCACGGAAATCTTACCTGGAGCTGACCGTAGTTTATGTTCTTTACCGTAGACACAAGCTCCGGAACAGACCAACACTCAGCTTTCATCAAACAGTTGGATCCAATTTTTCACTCTGAAAAATGACACCAAAATACATTGCACCATGTGTCATGAACAACTACGCCCCACATTGTGAACGAGACACAGTGGCAGGTGTATAGGTAAGGTGTAGGATGTGTGTGGGCCATCTGAGGAACAAAAATATGAAGCTAAACTAAAATATAGAATCTGAAGACTGTTTTCAAAAACATTGTCTGATATCGTGAGATGCTTAATGGTGTATGGCCTATCAAAGCCTCTCGTCTGTTTGGAATTTAGATGTGCTAATTCAATACAGATCATTCAAATGAACAAAACAAGAGTAACATTTCGGCTCAGAGTCTATGACATCTATCAATACATATTCTATAAAAGTTGGTAATGGCATGGAGTTCACTACAGGCAATGCCAGCAACTAAATCAGCAATATCCTAGAAATGCTGTAGATGCGAATCATTTTCATCTTCTATTTGAATCTGTGGGTAGAAAGCGCCTCAAGGCTTTCCTTCATGCTGTGCGCTGTTTGATGACATGACGTTTTGACTGCCGAGGGTCATGTGGCCTCCCATGGGCAGACACGCGTCGGCAACGGCGAGGACGACTACAAGGCTCTCGCACGTCTCACGTTTGGGGCCGGCACGTCGTCAGGGGGAGGAATAAACTCATCGTCTGTAAGCGAAAAGAGGAAGGGGAGAAGAAAAAAAAAACGCTGTCTGTCAGTTCTCTGGCAGTCTGGCACGGAGCTCTTGGTTAAAGGAAGGGGTAGGGAAAAAAAGAGAACAGAGCTGGCGTCGGCCCGGACTCTTGACAGCTGGAGCGTTCTGGGGATGGAGCGGGGGAGCGTCCTTGCGATGGCCAGGCTGCTGCCAGGTACCTGATTGATGGCACGCCTCGTCTGGACGCCGTGTGGCTGGGGCAGATTGGCACAGCGAGAAACATGGGCACAGACTCGGGCACAACACCATGCTCAGCATGCGGCGCCTCTACCCCAAGATGTGTCTCTGTTTGTGTGTGTGTGTGTGTGTGGCTGTGTGTGTGTGTGTGCTCTTGTTGGTTGAATGACCTGTACAAGTCCAACCTACACAGTGTCTGAAGCCCAGTCCACACAATGCTTGAGACCAGATGGGCTCTATTCATCCTGTAGAGACACTAGAGTCTATTGTTGCACGGTCAATGTGATCCTACCTGACGGGGTCTACAGCCAATAACACAATATGTATAATTAATAACCTCATACTACACTAGGGATGTACATGCAAATAGTTTATAGTATTCAAACAACCAACAATGTTATTTGGTTATCATTTGGTTATTCACGTTAACAACACTGCTATTCTGAAGGTGCATTATTAAGGGCATAAGGTGGATAGTTTCTGGCCCTTCCAGTATGTTGTTCCTGGCAACCAGTTTCTAGTAGGCTAATGCAATGCAAAGATGATCCTTTGTCAGACTACGTTTGCTGGCCTTCCTTCTATTTCTCTGTATTGCATAGGCACTCAAATACATTATTTAAAACAGGACAAACTAAATGTAAACAACATCTCAGATCCACTGTTTACTGGTATTGCAACATTCTAAGTTAAGCAACAGTGATGTGGTAGCAGAACTTCTATGCTATGCTATACTGTGCTATGCTATAGTGGTAGCACCGCTGTTACCGTGTTGTGGCTTCCGCTGAGAAAACAAGTAGTTTGCCACACAAATATAACTTGAAAGTTTCAGGTGTTATGTGCCAACATATTGTGTGGCAATATAAGAACCATATAATAACAGATATTAATATTTGTGTAATATATTGAACGGTTAGCCAGTTATTTGACTTTTGTGTGCACACCTCAATACAGTAGGCCTACTGTACACATACACAGAGTAAGCTTTGCTTCAACCCTCCCTAGCCACATTGTTACTGTTGCTATGCTACTGTAGTTGCATTTATCTTTAAAATATAACAGCAACCGATTAGCCAATTACCAAAATAGTTGCGAAATAATGTAATAGTTAATGACTGATTGATTACTAGATTAATTGTTGCAGCCCTACATGGAATAAGGACAGTGCTATATATAGTGTGAGCTTTTGAAAATAGCCAACATTTATATGTGTTAGAGGACTCCCGAGTTACGCAGCAAAGACTCGGAGCCTTTTGCCGTGAGGTTTCAGCGAGCATCCAACCCCAGTGGAGACACAACTCACAACTTTAGAGTTAATAAAGCATGCAGTGAAGCAACTTGTGAGGAGAGGAGAAGAGAGAATCCCTGAGGCCGCTTTCACATAAAAAATTGGAGAAGATAAAAAAAGAGGGAGACATACAGTGCCTCTGCAGCCCGCAGCAGATTTGAACCTCCCACCGGACCCCCGCACGCTCCCCCGAAGCTTGTCACCAAGGAAAATGTTCAAGCAACCTTGCAGCGTGTTTAGCCCGTGCTCCACATAAATCTCACCTGTGATTTCTCATCCAAGAAAATGGACGATGAAAAGACACCTGGCCCATTCCGAGCGCAACATCTGAGGCCTCCCGAGCCGAGGCTGCTGATAGGCAAGCCGGCGTCTCTGAGTGGAGAGGCACAAAATGAAATAGAAGAATTAATTTGCTTATGAATCCATCTGTGGGCAGCATTTGGTGAGAGAAAGGGAAGAAAATAATTTCTATCTGACCATGTTTCCCCCCACCCTAATGCATTCTATTTCTCCTTTTCTTCATCCATCTTGTATGAATTTGAAATCTTACACTGATACTCTTGAATCATACATGACAGAAAAACGAACAGACCAATGGCAACTACAAAACAAAACTGATTCAAACTTGGTACTGTTATGGTTTTGGCCCTTCTTCCCCATTTTAACACTGTTTATTTCATTCAAAACAAGCTACATATTCAGGTACATCTAACACAATTTGTTTTAACCTACAGACACATACCCTATGCCCTACACATCAATGCTAGATATACAGTACAGTAATTTGTCTGCTGAAACTTTCTGAAAGTAAAGTTTCTCAGTTACTCCCCTTCGATTGATTGATATATGAGTCATGACCAGGGAGTTGGTTTTGAAAAGAAAACACAGAAGTTGTTGCTGAACCGATGCCACTATCGCTCAAACAATGACCAACAGTGCAAGTTCTGTCCTTCAAACCACGGTTGTGTCAATGTTGTTAATGGCATCATTCATTTTGAGGTTAATCACATTTACTAGAGCATCTATGGAGTGTCATCCTACATAGCCATTGTTGTGAACGAACACTTACTATAAGTAAAAGAAAACGTTTATGGTGTGTCCTGCTCTTGTGTAGTGGCTCCATAGTACAATGATGCGTACAAAATTCCACTCATTCACTATATAGGCTACTATACTGTAGGTCAGTGAGTGAGTTCACTAGCTACTGTAAATATTTATTATTCACGATGTTGTGTACACAATTAAGTATGCAACAACCGATACAATTTCCTTTGTCACACCTGCTGCATTGGAAATTAATGCATTCATGAATGCATGAATGAACACAAAACGTAAAATGTGATTAGTGAAAACTCAGTTAGAGGGTGTTGAGGTAGTCTTATAGACAGTCTTGTGAAATGAATGTGATTCAATTATTCACAACTGCATATATCCATGAATGATTGTAACTACTTTTCTCAAGCTGTTGTTCCAACTGCCACATTTTTAGATCATGTTTATGATTGAGCGTTGAACCACCAAATCGATGATGGAAGTTAGCCAACAACTCTGGTAACACTTTATAATAACTACACACAATTCATAATTTATTAAGCATCTGTTATAATTAGTTAATGGTTTGTTCATCATTAGTAATTTATTGTTCATGCATAATTCATCATCAGTAAAGCATTTGTTCACAAAGTTTTGAATGGTTTGTTCATAGTAAATAAAACAAATGTTTGTAAATACATGGTTTATGCCTTATAAATAATGAAACAACCATTTATAAATGAAATCATCTCCCTATTATGAACCAGTTACAAACTATTAGTAAATGCTTTGATCATCATTTGTAAAATATTACTCCTATGCTAATTCTCATACTGTAATTCATGATTAACTCAGGAGCTACAAGTGGTTAGTTAATGATTTTTGTGAGCTCATCTAAAGTGAGGACTGAATATGCCTTGCTACATATTTACAAATGAGTTATAAAGGTTACAGTTGCATTTATTAAGACACTTTCATCCAAAGAGACTTACACTATCAATGAAATTAAAGAGCAAGGCCACAATGGTGACACCCGATTAAACCCCCAATTCTTAGGCTTACAGCATGCTAGCCCAATGCCTTATCCACTACACTACCCCTGCCCATGACTGTTCTAGCTATAAATTCAGAAATATAAAACAGATGCGCGTGTTTGCTTTGAACAAACATTTATAATTGTGTATAGGCATGATTTACAGATGAGAGTTAATTTAGGAATTATGCTTCAAAATTAAGAACACAGCATTTAATAACATGCTTAACAGTGTGTAGTAGAAGACACTCTTGCATAGTTTTATGTGTTTTTAACTGAGCGGATGTTATGTTCTTCACTTCACAACAAACAATAAATAAACACCAGAGTAAAGTGAGAATGTTTTTACTTGGTTAACTTCACTTCAGTATACGTCAGTCAATTATTTACTTTGTATGCTTTAACTCTCTAACTATTGTATCAATGCGCTGCTTAGTGCTACATCAAATGTAGTCATACGCATAACAGGAAAGTAGTCCTCTGAAAACAAGTAAAGGTAGATCCCATCTATTCCAGATGAGAAGCAGAGGTGGTGTAGTGGTTAAGGAGCAGGGTTATCATTCTGTCGCCTGTTCAGTTGGGGGTTCAAATCCCAACTGCTGCGATTGTGTTTAATTTAATTGACATTATTGTGTATGTCGCTCTGGATAAATAGTCAGCTTAATGAATGAATGTGAATATAGTATTTACAACTTATTTGCAAATGTGTAGCAAGGCAGAAAAAGTCCTCACTTTAGATGAGCTCACAAAAATCATTAACTAACCACTTGTAACTCGTGAGTTAATCATGAATTATAGTATTAGGAAGTGGTTTATAAAACATGTATTCACATCCTTACTAATCATTAGTGCATATGTAACAACTGTTAAACAATTAATAGTATGTCATTAACAAAATGTTATTGCATGTTATATTAAGTATTAGCAACAATTTGTATATTTTAGAAATAGGCTTATTCACTATGAACTAACCAATCATAACTTTGTGAACAAATGCTTAAGTGATGATGAATTATGAATGAACAATTAATTACTAATGATGAACAAACCATTAACCAATAGTTAACAAATGCTTAATAGATGATGAATTGTGTGTAGTTATTATAAAGTGTTACCAGAACTTTTTCTAGAAACAAATCCCAGGTTTCCCCTTCATATCGGTCACGAGACGCTGTGTCAGAGATGCTTTGGGAATAAGCCCTTCCACTGCTGAGGCTGTATAACGCCAGGAGCCAATCCAGTTGGCTCTAGGAACGCGCGTCATAGACGTCTGACTATTGCTCGTTGTTATTTTTACTCGTTTGCTACGCGGCAGGAGTGCCCACCTCAGTGTCACCGAATGAAAATTCACAGAGCAACACAATTATCAGTTGGTCCCTCGTGAGCTGCATGTCGAGGAGTATTGATTCGAGTCTGTCTTTTCTGGGTGTTTTCGGAGAGAACTCTAATGTGTGTTCACATCTGTGTCCTCCAGGAACCTTTCAGGGCCCTGTTTAGCCGGTGGTGATTTGCAGAGGCTCCCAATTTAATCTGGGCATCATCGACCAGGCTTACCATATCTAACTGCCACATGCAAGGCTGGTTCAACATTTGTAACACGCAAAATCACTCCAAAGACCTGAGAACCGGTATTTGACATTTCCATCTGTTTCAGAGGTATAGAGTGGAGGAGAGTAAAAAAAATCTTCCACTTTCCAAATGCCATATTACAGTTCAAATGTGTCCCAGCTTATTTTTGAAAGCTACACACACACACACACACACACACACACACACACACACACACACACACACACACACGCCCCACCCATGGTCACTGTTGTGTACAACATTAAATTCGAAGTCAAAGGACAATCAGAGAGCAAAATGTAATCAACCGAAAATAGCACCTGTCTTTGTTGCACGGGATTGGGGAGAAACATGATGGGTTTCTTCTGAGAGTGGATCTGACATCAGACAATACACCAATCAACATGCCACGCTCTCCGCGCCAAGAGCCGCCGCACATTCATTTACGCCGTTGACTTTGGATTTTTTTTTTAGGGACACGCCGTTGCTACCAAAGCCAAAAACAAGAGCATGTTCAGCACATCAGATAAGCAAATGCTATTTGCACGATGAAAGCATTCTGCTATATCATTTATATGAGGAAGGAATGGGGGAAACCATCTTGAGAACGCTTTGACATCAAATGAAAAAAAACAAAACTTTTTATAGTGTGCTGTCCATGCTTGGTTAATGGAAATGTCTGGAAATGAGTGTTTGCTCATTTCAGAAAGTCACACACAGACAGACACACACACACACACACACACACACACACAAAGAGAGAGAGATGATCTGTATGTGTGAAAAAGCTCATGACAGTGCCTGCCAACTTTTCTATTAAGCAGACAAGATTTGAACATGCCCAGATGAGAAAATGAACCATGGGTCCATTATGAATATGCTTATGGTGATTGGGTCATGGAGATGGACATGAATAATAAGTCTAGAAAATGTGTGATTCATCCTAAGTGTTGAGGTTAAAATATGTGAAAATTAGGCCATTTCTTTGTAAGTGACTCAGATCAATTGAAATACTATTTGAAGTAAAAGCCAGTATGTTTGAACATTTGAAATGATTTGCAACACATTTTATTATAGTTGCATGTGTTTAACATGTTAAACCCCCAGAGTCCAGATACCTCCACCAAGGAGGTTATGTTTTCATCAGGGTTTGTCTGTCTGTCTGTCCGTCTGTCTGTTTGTCTGTCTGTCACCGTATCACTGAAGGGATTCCGGAGGCGTTTATGTTTTTCGCTTAGCAGTGTAAATGCATGGTTTAGCCACGTGGTGGTGATCTGAATAGTTTAGGTTCAAACGTATGACAACCTAGGAAGAACAATTCAGGTGGAGGTCTACGCTCTCCGAGTGCTTTTCTAGTTTTCATTATGCTGCTGGTTTCCATCAGTCCCGGGTGTTTCTCAGATACTTCAGTTACTCTTGAGTCTACTCATAACGTTAAACTTACGTCAGAAGTCATCAGACCCAAACCATAAGCAAACACTCAAACTCTGCAATAAGCCAGCAGCGGTGAATCATTCAGAGTCTGGATACATTTCAAATTGCACTGTACTTACATGGTACAGGGAAAGGTCCGGTCACTTTGGGAAGTCCCCAAGCAATAGCACAAGGATTTACCATGTTTTCCTGTTCATGATTAAAGAATAATATTAGAGGTGGATGCTACAGGACAGCCTTAGGGCCTACTGATAAATACTGTAAAAAAGGTACATCTAACTGTATACTCAAAACAACATATTATGCATGCATAACATCCTGGGACAATTACACGACACACGCAAAGAGACCGAAAACAACAGATTTTGCTTTGCTGACATATTCATAGAACTTTGCCCCCTGGACAGAAAAGAGTAGTGCCAAAAGCGGTGTGTTATCAGTAGGGAGTGTAGTGTTTCATTTGTGGTTAAATCAGTGTGTCAAATTCCACTTTTATGTTACATTTATTGCATTGTCTGTACCCCGTGTTTTTTTTTTTTTTCTGTTGAGGTGTTAGATCGCGAGATCAGTTTTCCTTCACAGAACTATGTACCAATTTTGATTTATGGCTCAGGCATGGCACACAGCATTTCAAGGTTAAATTACAAGATGCAGTAGCTGTGAATTAGCATTCGCAGTTGGAGCCTCCCAGATATACCCAGGCACTGCATAATAGAGAGATTGGCGGATCTGTTTCCTGTGTTAGGGTTGCCAGGTTTTTAGGGATGGTTTGGCATGAGATGGAGTGTCTCATGAGGAATGTTTGAGAGGAATGTATTGGCGTTGGCATATGAAACAGAACCACATTTTTGACATACTGTACGACTGAGTATGTGTGAGTTTCTCCCTGTATGGAGACTTGGCAACCCACATGTATACATAGGTAGTTGTTTTGTTTTGTTGTTTCTCTAGCTTGTTGGAAGTATTATTGTGACCAATTCAAGTCACAGATTACATGCTGCTACATTCACTCTGGTGACAAACGGCCGTGCGGGACAGCCAGGTTGGACTTGAAGAGGGGCACCAGAGACGCCAAAGCGGCCTACGAGCGGAAAATTGAGAATCACTTCGCCAACTCAGCCCCCCTGCCATGCATGGCAAGGCTTACACCACAGCACCAACCCTCCAAACAACAATACCAACCCAGCTACCAGCAGCAGCAGCAGAAGCAGCAGCAGTCCCGCACTGGCACAGCGGCTCAACCAACCACTTCTTTCGGACGCCAAGAGGAGAAGGAGCCCAGAGACTGGTTGAACATCACCGCGTCTCCAATAGCCCAGGTGCTCATTATACAGCCTGCTGATGTAGTACTACGCACATTCCGGAACATCAATGTACGGAGAGAGCAGCTGGCGCGGGTATACTCACAAATATCTCCAGCCGGGCCTTTCCACCGTGCAGTGCCCCCGTCTGCCTGAAGACAGCCGCCATAGTTTGCCAGTTCTGAAGCAAACTGCCGTAATCTGCCTCAATGACTACAGTGATTCCATGCGCATCCTATTCCGATTAAGGTCCATACTTTTCAGCCATGCATTTGCCAGTGACAGGGAGTGGAGGGAGTCTCCAGATTTTGGTTCATGGGTACCCACATCTCAGAATATTGAGAAAAATGAACACACATCTGCCTAGTTTTGAGGACTCCTTCACCTCCAGACATCTGCGGATGGTATCCCTATATGACTCATAGCACCTAGCACATGACCTGTTTGACCTTCTCCCCTCAGGGAAGGGATACAGGTCCATTAGAAAACAGTCCTCAAGACCCCAAAGCCATTATCACACTGAACTCTGCACCTTACAGACACAGCAATTTATTATTTAACCTGTGCAATTCACTCTTGTAACATTGCTAGTGTGTTGAGAAATGTCTATGTGTGAACTGAAGGTGTGTGAATGGTAGATGAGTGGTTTTTAAAAGGATGTTTTGAGCCCCACTTCAGATCGTGCATCTGAACTTTATTGTGTGTGTCAAAGAAATCTATCTATTACTGGAACCCCCTCCCCCAACACACAGACACACACACACACACACACACACACACACACACACACTCACACACTAGAGAATAATATCCTGAGGATATGACAGAATGTACTTTTAACAGTCTGATATTTTGTCCCTGTGCCATTTTAACACAAAGTGACAGAAATAACAATGCGGGACTCTGCACTTTTCCGTAGGCCCCCGCAGTTAGGAATTATTCCTGGTTCAAAGACCGAAACATGAACTGAAAGAAGGTCTGTGTGGAATGAATGGGCCCGAGTGAAATTACAGTGGAATGACGCCTCTGCTTTTGAATGACCAGCGAGGAGGAAACACGGTGCGGGGGCCGCTCTAGATGGATTTGTTTGTTTGTTTTTGTTGCTTTGTTTGTGTTCTTTTCATATTATTCGAGTCTGACTCATTTGAAAGTCTCGCTTAAGACCACAACAGGCCCCTGAGCCCACGTTTGTATTTCCACCGAGTGTCTGAACCTGTGCCGCTTGCCCTCTCTACTATTGTCTCAGCCAGTCTGAATCAGGACATTACAAGCTATGTTGAATCAGACCAAAACATCCTACGTTCAGGGTATATTTACAATGCAGAAAAACAAGGTCTCCAGGAATGTGTGTGGTTTGAAAGAAGCAACACACGATGCAAATCCTTAAAGGTCTTCTTGTGACCTCCCTCCTGTACACATTGAAAATGCTTTTGTTATGGAGATGAGCAACAGGCAAACTATCTCCCAAGAGCTTTATCTACAGATAAGGCAATGTTTCACGATTCTTGTGATATTTGTCTGGCCCGCTGTTCTTGAAGTTGCACGGCTGGACTATGTTTATGCTGTATAGGAGTGCTAGGTGATCGATTGGCTTATTGTAAGTTTTGTTTATGCTCAAAGTGGCTTTGCAAAGGTGAAAAATCATGCGTAGTGTTCCTTTCAGTTTACTAAGAAAGCCTGCACTCATGAGACACTCAACAGTCAGTCAAGAATGTGTGTACAGTATGTGAAACTGTGTGGGCATCTATTCGAGTCCATATGGTTGTCAGCGCAACTGCTCTCAGTGAGAGACAAATGTGAGAAGGACCTCGAAGCTCTTCTGTTATGCCTCTGGAATGTGCTCACCCTTGGCACAGAGATAGAGAGAACAAGTGGGAGCTGGCTTCAACCAGTGGTGAGTTTACCACAACATCGGGAGAGGAGATGGATTCTTGTTACAGCAACTTATAGACATCAAACACTACATATACTAGGCTGCCTGCCACTCTATTTTTTTCCTTGTTTTGTTTTGTTTTGTTTTGGGGGGGGGGGGGTAATTTGTAAGACAGATGTTGAATATAATTTCTATGCTGAAACATCATGGGGAAGGCAGAAAGACAAGGAGAGGGAGGTATCCAAAAGTGACAAAGGAATAAAACAAAGAGAAACGGGAGAGAGGGAGTCATTCATTATCATCCGAGTTGAACTAAGAGAGTGAAGTGTGAAACTAGAGAATTGTACCCTGAGTTATTTCACATCATTGGTGACATTTTAAATGGCAGGTTTCTCCAGTTGGATGATACAAAGTTCCACCTCATATTTTTCACTGGCATCCCAGGCCTTGTTATCGGATTTGGAACCCATCAGGATCATTCTAATTAATCACACGTCATTACTTTCCAGTGTTTTTAAATTAATTTATTTACATATTTATCCATTCATGCAATTAAGCGAGCTAATTTATGCACTTTTGTTAAGTGAAAAGTCAAAAGCATGGAGGACAATCTAACATGGCTCAGCTCAGTGAGTCAGGGATAATCTCGACAATGTGCCTTCAACGCGGCACAAAGGCCCGACGGCATGACGAGTCTCCCGCATCTCACACTCCGCCCCCATAACACACTGTGGCTTACATGTGAGAAGGCGATGCACCATGTTGTGTATGAAATGATCATATGGATCTCTGAGGTGGCTCAAGTGAGAACATAAAAGGACATCATCATCGCTGGGGTCTGCCTGACAGCTGCAGGGTATGTAACGATTATGCTTAAGGCTTCAGGGGAGGAGGGGAGGGGGGGTCTATAAGCCTATAGGTGAACATGAAATATGTCAGGTGCTGTCGTGAACAATAAAAGGAAGACATACAGCAATATTTCTCTTTTGAAAGTGGTGAGGTGGGTGGGTCTCCATCGACAGCAAGTATGAAAGGAGAGGTGAAAGAAAGGTGAGAGTTGTCTCATGGGAATCACTGAAATGAACAACTGAAATGTTGTACAACACTGAGGGTGTGAAGTTATGGGAATAATTAGACCACTGTTTCCGGTAAGGTATTGCTCTCATAACTCAATATGTCAGTGTGTTTCTACGCCCCTAATCATGTTAGAATGGTTAGCCATTGTGGACAGTTAGACTCACAGACAATGACTCACATCCTCAAAACATTATAAGATAATAATTTTTGGATTTGAAATTATGGAGTAGTCTTGTACCTCCTCCAAATATCTAAGTAAACAGATAAATCCAAACCGGATTGGTTCGGAGACATGAATCAGACTCCAGCCCACAAGCCTTGCCTTATAAAACAAACACAAATGCATTTTGGCTCACTCCGTAATTATAATTTCAAATATTTGTAATGGAGTGTGTGATTCTCACAAAATTAATGATGACATTTTGACTAAAGAATCAAAATGTCAAACTGGCGTTCAAATGGACCGGAGTTAAATTGGTCTTAGACATTTGTATTCTATTTGCATTCATCACTGAATGGTGACAGAGCTAACACAATTGTTTCCTTAACAGAGCCTTGTGAAACTATTCAAATAACAGATATAACTCAGTATTTTTTCAAAATTCAATTATACCCCATTTCCACCATAATGCCACTTTATTCTAATTCAACCACAATTCTACATATAAAATGCTTTTATGCATTGCAGCAGGTTGACACTTGAGAAGGTTGACAAGGCAGCACTTTGGCAAGATAACTGTTTGTTCCCTGGGCGTGTGGTTTTTATGATGCACTAAACATAATAGCCAATTCATGCATTGTTTAAAAGGTACAGCTGTTCGGTGGCTCCCTGGCCTTGTTAACCCATAAGGGTCTACACAAACCTGCCAACTTGTGTCATCATGAAAGTTATTCAATTTCATGGACGGGGTGCAATTAAACACTCATGATTTTTGCATACATGAACAACAAATAAAACACAAATTGTGCACCTCCCATGAGATTAGTCTATTTTGAAGTGCTGGTGGCTATGAAACTTTTTTGTGTTTCTTTAGCACCAAGTTTTATCATCAAGGATACTATTGGTTTGCACTGGCCATATATGAAATCCTATTTTTGAAAAAGGTATATTACATTTCGTGACATTAACTTCAGTATAGGGTTTTGAAATATCTTACATTTCCGTACTTTTCACAGGCGTTCTAGGTTCACAAGTTGATTTGGATAACTTGAGGTGCATGGCTGTGTTGATCTTATTTGCGACTTATTGCATGTTCCCCGTGTCAGGCTTGCCCACTGAATGTTTATTACTACTTGCGGCTATTTTTCTTGATCTGGTTACACTTTGAGGTGCAGGACTCTGCTTATTGTCCTTCCTCTCCATTGCTCTCGCTCCCATTTCTTCTCTCATTTACACACCCTTACTATACACATGGCCTTGGTGGTTGTGGCACCCACTATGGGAATTCAGGACCCCAAGCTGATAAAGGGAAGAAAGCCTGATGGCGGTTCTTCAGTGTGATGGATGAGTTGTAGGTCCCTGGCTGCATAGAGCATGCCTGTCACCTGAGTGCACTTCTGAAGCATATGGATATGTACCGGCCTGGAGTCGACACGCATGCTAGACTGCCGCTGAACTAAATTAGGTGTTGGATGCCATTCATCTTAAGTCCGATGTTTTCGTGCATGTGTGTGTGTGTGTGTGTGTGTGTACAGTATGTGTGTGTGTGTGTGTGTGTGTGTATGTGATGTCGGTATTAAACCTTGAATTCATTCATAGCATAATTGCTACACATGGTGTGCTTGGCAGCACAGCGACTCGTGGCTTCATTTCAATAAAGAGTTTTCGCTTCTCTTGTTGTAACAAGTCGTGCACTGGCCTGTCTCAAACGTCAGATCCTCTCTGATTATGAACAATGTCTGAATGGTAAACATGAGTCCTGGCTCAGTGGAGGAATATGTTGCAATTAGTGGGGAATGTAACAAATAATCAATTATTTCCTCTCTTTCCAGACCCATTTGAGACATTTTCAGGTCTCAGCGCTAAAGAAATCGTTCCTGAATCTGTGCATTTTCTGCTTTTGACAAAAACATGGTTCATTTCATGAAGATCTTTCTCCTCATCCACCCACACCCTCATACACACAACCATACAATGCTTTCTGAGTCAGGTAGCTTACTTTTTCATGGACTAGAACATACTAATAGCATGTGGGTGGAAAGCTGCACACTTTCTCTGAGAGCATATTCATCCTTTGATCACCTTCTGTATCGTGGCTGTAATTTCACATTCTAGGATGAAATAAGATTCTCAGATGAAGACTAGAGGTGCATTCAAATTTGGCGAACGTTCGTGGTGAACATGCTTTCTTTGAACAGTTAAATTTGAATGATTTGGTGCTAACATTACATTCTAACGGTAATTGCATCATTACTTTCGTGAAACCCAGGTCCAGTTCCACTGAGAACTACCTCCTCAGACTGTATGTGATTGTTCACTAATGTTCACCAAAAACTCAAGGCTAACGGAAAACTGCAAAAGTCCGCCCATGTTTGCAAATTTGAATGCCCCTCAGGATCACTTTCATTGACATCATTGAATAAAAACTGATGGGACCATCAGACTGTCTCAAAGCCATTTTGTCCTTTGTGCATTTCCTTTAAAGCATTGTACTAAAATTAAGATAAATCACATGGTTTGCAGCATGACAGCCAAGGGTGATCCCTTGAGCATCTTTCTACCGGCTGAGGTGGATTGCCGTTTAAGTGAACTTAAAACCCCACGTCCTCACTTGGCCTGGCTTGACACTAATGATGTTCCAGAAAGTTCTACTGGGATCTCAAGTGGACCATACACACACACACACACACACACACACACACACACACACACACTGTCACAGACTCTATACAATTAGACATCAGATGACTTGATGAAGCTGGGTGAATCCAAGCGCTAAGCTGCCTAATGACTCTGGGATATGCTTCCCTTGTCTGCAGCCTGATCCATTTCCAAGATGCGTTTGTGAAGCTAGAGCAGTTAGTTTGCTTTATATGCTGCTGTTTGGCTCTCAAGGAGATAGAAAAAAATCTCTCTCTCTCTCTCTTTTCTCTCTCTCTCTCATTCTCTCTCTCTCTCTCTCTCAAGACACTGCTATTTCCATTGTATAAGTGTCTTGCGCTTTTATGTGCGCGCTTCCTCAAAGCCAAAGGGAGTGACTGTTTGCTACAGGGTTGTCAGGATGCCAACATTCCCCTGCATTATTTATCTGCCTTGCAGACGGCCATATCCATAGCAACCCCCAGCATGGGGCTTAGATGTCTATTTAGAGGTGGCAGCTGGACACTCTTCTGAAGACATTGGGGTTGTGGCCATTTATTGGGCTGGGGGAAAAAATGAGGAAAGTGAAACAATTTCAACCTGATTAATCACAATTGTTTTGTTTGTTTGTTTATTTGTTTGTTTGTTTTTGCTTTTCTTGGTGCTACACTTGCATTCTCAAGGCAAGATGCATAAGTAAAACAAATACACGAAAGTAAGGAAAAATAAATATCAATAAAAACAAACACTGTAATAAGAGAAAGAGAAAAAAAAAAAAGCTCAAACAGAATCATCACAGAAATGAAATGGCCAAACATCAAGCCTTCCTGTGATATTGTTTGAACTGGGGGGATATATATATGGGGGGAAATGAAATGAGATATCTGGCCCCAAGGCTCCTTGTGTAGCACACACAACACATATTAACATGTCAGATCACCGCCACAATGACAACATGTTAGAACTATGTTTTACCTCAGTGGCATCTGACCCCACACACACATATTCACACACACACACACACACACACACACACACACACACACATGTACATGCACAGACACACATGCACACACGTACACACACAGACACACATGCACACAAAGACATTGCAGTGCGGTGTCGCAGCGGCAGCAGCAAATGTGACCTGACAAATGAATCTCCTTCCTCGTGGCGAGGGAAAAGGGGGGAAGGGAAGGGAAGGGAGTGCTGCAGGCGGAGTTGTCGCCCCACGAGGAGGAACGGCGCGTCAGGTAGCATGGCTGACAGTCTCGCTCTCTCCCGTGGGCCCCTCGCCGGCTGAGATGGCGACGGTGAGGGCAAGGGCAGGTGTCTCGGTATGGTGACAGGTCGCTGCCTGAGCGAAGACGTGACCTCTGTCTCGGCTGATGGCGGGTCAAATCAAAAAATGAACCGACACCTCGTGCGGCAATGTTAGAATCTATCTCTTACAATGGTGAGCCCAGGTAGGCAGAAGCACTGCCATTTTCTTTTGTATTGGGGAAGAAAGGCAGAGCTCCAATGTTATCCAATGAATCCTCTACGGGAACACTTGGAGACCGAAGCGCTGCATACAGCAGGGTAATGCACAGGTATTTGACCCCTGTCTTTTTTCCTGCTGTCATTTCCATTCACCTTAATGGGCCGTTTCTTAAGAAATATGCTCGCTGTACCAGTCAGGGAGCTGGGCTCGATCTGCATATTGCATGAATCGTTATTGTGCCATCCTCGTGGAGCACTATCGATTGAGTGATAATTGCAGTCCAGTGACATACCCCTCAGGAGAAGAATCAAGCAATTAAGCCTGACAGGTGACACAGTCAAACCGTGTAGCTCACTGAGGGTCTCTATATCCCTGTTAATTAAAAATCATAGCAGGTCTTAAGTGTACAAATTCTCTACCCATTTCCTCCAAAGGCAAAGACATTTCAGACTTTATTTTCTGCTAATAGACTGAAAGCCAGATTAAATCTTGTTTTCCTTGTCTTTTGTGTCCGTGTGTGTGTGTGTCTGTATGTGTGTGTGTCTTTTTAAACGATGGGAGTGATATTGTCCTGTTCGAAGCGGCTCTCCAGGGTGTGATGTTGGAAGCAGTGGATAAGCTCACAGATAATGAGGAAATTGAAAGGGATGGGGGAGGATAAAAAACTAGAGAAAAAGAACAATCCCTTGTCGCGCCTCAGGTTCTGTTTGTCATTTTCCTGCCAATTTGTTGGGGAGAGGGAGAGAATTTAGCGCGAGCGTTTTGGACAACAGTGGACTTAAATGGCTTAAGTTGAATTTACACCCAGTCTCAAAGACCTATCGAACACCCCTAATGACAAAGGGAGACGAGTATCGATTGTAATACCCCTGTGTCTTTCCATAATGACCTAGGGGGTAGGTAGGGGTAGATACGAGTATATGTGTGGCATTTGCCATGTCTGAAAAGGTAACAAAATAATAGAGTCTTGGTTTCATGGATTTGGCAGGATGGACTGATTTGGAATTGCATAGAGAACCATTGTTGCTCCTCATAGACTCTCCATGTAAAATTCGGGACTTTTGTGATCATTCAACAACTTCTGTACATTTCTAACAATAACATTGGTTTGGGTCACATATTACAAAATACATCCCTAACAACATGATCTAACGCGTGGTCTTAGAGTTTTTAACATGGGTTTCCACTTTTAAAAGGTGCATTTAATGTAGCCAACAGTTGGCTATTGAAGCAACCTTAGTGCAGCAATGGCATTCATTCATTCATTCAAGGGATTTTATCGCATCGACTTCTTTCGAGAAAACGGAAATGGGTGGAGCTGTGTGAGTGTTCCGTGTTACGGTGGCGGCGGAGGGTCAGAGATGATAACACGTAACAGCTGTGAGCGTAGATGCCGTCTCTGTGCTCATGAAAATGCGGACAGATGGTCGCTCAGGCCAAAAGTCTGGACAAATGTCCGAAAAGGAGGACACACTCTCCCTGTCTGGTCTGGACAGAGGGCTCAAAAACCAGACTGTCCAAGACAAAAAACATACGGACTGTCTGCTCAGTTACATCTGGTGGATTTCTGCAACCACTACGTTGGTCTACGGTTAGCAGCTATGGTAGGATGGGTTCTTTCTGTCTTGTCTTGAGACATATAAAAGGTGTTTTTGTTTCTAAGCCAGGTTTTTGGTTTGTCTTTAAAAAAAAACCCTCCATAATATTACATCCCTGAATTGACACACGTTCCTTCTCTCATGAAATATAAATGAGCATCTAGAAAGTGCTTAAAAAAAAAACAAGTGTACATAGCCATTAGTAAGCGTGTAAATATTTGAAGAGACATTTAAGACGCGTGGCGGGCACGAGCCCACTCCACGTTCTTGGATCCTCGCGGTCGGCCCGCCGCTCCTCAAAGGGAGATAATTAGCTCTCTCAGAGGCCCGGCGTGAGATCGCCAAGCAGTGCAGCGTGGCGCGGCGCGGCGAGACATCCTGGGCACCGGTTCAGATGCAGCAGCTGTGTCCTACAGTGAGCCCCACTGGACCGTTTGGAAACATCATAACATCACACACATGCTCACACACACACACACACACACACACACGCGCACGCACGCTCACACACACACACACACACACACACACACACACACACATACACACATCATAACATCACACACACGCAGGCAGGCGCGCTTACACACACACACACACACACACACACACACACACACATACACGTACACATCACATACACCCACACATGCTCTTAAACTGGAGCTATTACACCCACATAGATATACTAATGAGCACATACGCACCCACTGGTAGCAAACTCTTTCTCTATCTCAATTAGACACTTATTCACACATGCGGACGCACACACACACACCTACACACACACACACACACACACACACACACACACACACACACACACACTCACAATCACACTCACACACACACATGCACACACACACACATACACACATACACGCATACACACTCACACGTACACACACAGACTCAAGCAAACAAACACAAGATGATTCCATTAACAGGAGCTTGGGTCCCATCTGCCCTTGTGCACCTGCCAGAGGGCTAGAGGGGGATTTCAACTTATAATGCAAGCAAATCAACAACAGGAGGATTCACATTCACGCCTGTCAGAGAACACAAATGGGCCATACTGTTCCTCTGTTTATCACACCTGCCATTAGGGGAACGCTATTCTCACCTTCCATACATGCAAGCATGTCTCTTGTTGAAGCAACACAGGTATTGCAAATGAGATCACTTCCATGGTCATATTGCCACAGGCCAAATGTAAGTGTCAATAGCTATGTCTGTGTTTTGATGTGTTCGTAAAAGAGCTCTTCGACACAGAAAGTATACCACAATATAGCATATAGTTTAAGTGCTGTGATATAGGCTGGAGATGAAGTACTGGAATGAGACAATAGATATAACAAAATGAATAGCAATAAAGATATTTGGTATAAATGTGAATGAAGATGTTTCGAGTGCTTACTGTTAAATGAATACATGCCTTAAAAAAAACCCAATAAGGCCTGATTATAACACAGAGCGTAATGGTGAATGGTGTTGCTTTCACAAAGTACATCCACAGCCCCCATCAACGTTAGTCCCGTGAGGCTATATTGCTGACAAAGCCCAGATCAGATCTCCTGCCCCTCATCTGTGCTGCTCTCCATCTCTCACAGCTGAAGTCTCCCTGGCTGTTGTACAAGCTTGCTGAAGAGGATCTCCCAATGCCAATGGCGCACTGGCTGCCATGGAAATGTGCCCCACACCCGCGGGTGTCCCGGCCTGTCATTGCTAATCACCGCGACGACGACGCCACTGCCACCGCCGGGCGTTTGCTGCTGGCGCTAGCATCTCCGCCTGTCAGCATGAGCACTTCCCTTTGGGGCTCGGTGGCTTTGGCGTCAAGGACCCCCAGCCACTGACCCAACCCCTTGGTCACGACAGGTCATGAGGTTCGGCGCAGGGGCCGACTGACCTCGCAGTCGCACATGTGGTGACCTCTCTAGTCCAGTCCTAATCTATTCCCTTTCCTGTCTTTCAACTCGTCCGTCCTTTTAGAGCCAACTGTGTGTGTTTGTGTGTGTGTGTGTGTGTGTGTGTGTGTGTGTGTGTGTGTGTGTGTGTGTGTGTGTGTGTGCATGTGTGTGTGTGTGTGTGTGTGTGTGTGTGTGTGGGGAGTATGTGTGGGGACCGTATCACGACCAAATGAGCAAATAAGTTCATTAAGGCTGCTGCTTGATCCGATTTGACACACGTCATTTGTTAACGGGAGCGGACCCGGTTCAGTTCAGCGCCACGGCGGAACATTAATCAGTCATCGCGGGAGCGCGAGGAAGAGGAGGCCAGGGCCACGAACGCACTGGAGGAGAGTCCAGGCGAAGAGGGGCCCTGACCCCGCGGAGCCGCCGTGCTCCAGTGGAGTGGGTGGACGGCGTGGTCGTGGGGAATTAGATGAGGAGAACGAGGAGGAATGTCACTGAAGAGGCCTCGCCGCCACACGGGTGGGTGCGTACGAAGCACTGAGGGCCTAATTGGTCTGCCTAGGGGCAAAGAACTGAAGAGAGAGAGATAGAGAGAGAGTGAGAGAGAGAGAGTAAATGAGAGAGAGAGAGAGAATGAGAGAGGGAGAAAATGAGATAGATACAGGGTTAGAAAGCAAGAGAGGAGAGAGAATAAGAAACCCAAAAAAATAATTGACCAAAAATAACCAAGAAAACGATGCAGAGCGGGAAGGGAAAGTTCCAAAAGAATAAAACACTTGTAATAGACGGAGTGAAGTGTTGGGGTGGGATCAAATCGGCAATGACAAGAGGAGTCACAAAGACTCGCCGAGAGAAAATGTGAAGAGTGGAAAGAGAATAAATAAGAAAATGTATAAAGCAAGAAAGCTTTAACCGAGAGAAAGAGAGAGAGAGAGGGAGGAGGGAGAGTGTGTCCGAGGAAGAGTGCGGCCAACTGTGAGTGTGTGTGTGTGTGTGTGTGTGTGTGTGTATGTGTGTGTATCCGCACACGCACGCGCGCCTGCGTGTCTGTGTGTCCCCGAGGACAACGGCCAGTTTGGTACTGTCTGTTTGTACCGGCTGCTTTCAGAGCAGGTCACTGGAGCGATGAGCAGGGCAAGAGAAGGGGCCGCGACACCCCCCGCTCCTGCCATGCCACCTCGGAGAACGCCACGCACCACCGGACAGACCTCCCGCGCTCCCGCACACTAAATGCGCCCGGCGCGCTTGTTCTCCGCAGCCGATGCATGATTTATGGCCTTTTCATTTATCCACTGTTGTGTTGCAAGGGGTGGTGGTGTGTGTGTGTGTGGGGGGGGGGAGTGGTTGTTTATTTATTTATTTATCGCTATATTTATTTATTTTTGCATGTCGTTAGATTCGGAGGTGAGGGGGAGAGATTGTAATGCAAAACCCGCCGCAGTACAAAAAGTTTTGCTCAGGCGATGCCACAGGCAGGAAAACAGACACTTTGCATACACAGCAGCCAATCAACCACAGAATACATAGACACACACACAGACACACACACACACACATAAGCACTTACAAACACTCACCGAAGCTCATCTACATTCTTGCACACACTCATATATGCGCAGAAAACACTCCCGCAAATTGTTGAAACAGGAAGATAAAAGGGTTTCTCCGAGATGCATCACAGCAAATGCACACACAGAACACTGCAGACGTCATGTGTCCTTATACGCAGCGCAACGTGAACGCCACATGAATGATGTTTTGACATGCATCGCCCACCACCCCACCTCCACAAACAAACACACACACACACACACACACACACACACACACATGTTCAAACAAATACCTGAAAGCACAGACACACACAGACACACACACGTACTGGTATTTATCATCTAATCACAGAGCGAATGGTAATGAGTGTGTGTGTGTGTGTGTGTGCGTGAGCTACTGGAGCTGATGGATCCGGCGCCACAGCGGTAGCGGCAGCAGACGGTGAGCAGGCCGGCGTTGCGTGGGCTGTCGGGGGCCCCGGCGCTGCATAACACCACCACCACCATCACACCACCACCACCGCACCACCATCACCGCACCACCACCGCACCACCACGCAGCCAGCAGCAGCAGCAGCAGCAGCAGCAGCAGCAGCAGCAGCTAGAAGCAGCTAGAAGCAGCTAGAAGCAGCCGCGGCTCCGGCTCCAGATCTGCCAGCTCCATAAATTAAGCCCCCGGGAGCGCGCCGAGCCCAGAGCCCAGCAGCACGCCGTCCACAGCAGCCACGCACACAGCAGATGGAGGGGGTGGAGGTTTTCTCTCTCTCTCTCTCTTTCTCCACTCTCCTCCGCTTCTCTCTCTCTCTCTTTTCTCTCTTTCTTTCTTTCTTTCTCTTCTCCTTCCTGCCACTCTGCTCATCTCCATCTCATCTCAGGCAAAGAGTCCCATTTCTTTTTTTTGTTCTTTTCATCATTTTTTTCCTTTCGCTAGCTTGCCCTGTGTATGTCTGTGTCACTTCCCTCTCTCTTTCTTTTTTTCTTTCTTTCTTTCTTTCTCTCTTTTTTTTGCTCTAGCACACTTTTCTGCTCCTTAATTCAATCTCTCTCTCTCTCTTCAGTGCTGTCTGGTGGCCCCTCTCCAGATTTGTCGATCAATCCCTGCTCTCATCTCTCCATCCTTCAAACTCTTTCTCTCGCTTTACTTCTTTTCTCATCTACTCCTGAAGTTCTTGATGACCCCCCCATCCCACCCACCCTCCACCCTCCACCCACCACCTCCACCGCCTCCACCTCTCCTCTTCTCTTTCTTCTCGTCTCCTCCATTCACTCTCTCTCTCACATCCCCCACGCCAGTCCTGCGGCCCTTTTTCTGTGATTTTCCCCTCCTCTCATCTCCCTCTCCCTCTCTCATCTTCTCATCCTCTCTCTCTCACTCTCTATCTCTAACTTGATCACACTCCTCTATCCGCCCCCCCTCTCTCTCTCTCTCTCTTCATCCACAGACAGTTTTATCTCTTTTTTCCCTCTTCTTTCACTTTGCTAGGTTAGGGATCCTGAGCTTGGCTCACATCAAAAGCCCTTGTGGTACACAGTGCTGCATGGAGCCTGAAGTGGCGAGGGAGCTCGACCAATGCGCCGCGGGCACCGCTGGGCACCGCTGCTGCTGCCCCATCCTCGCCCGCTCTCTCCCAGGCTCCTTGGCGTGTGCCAGTGCTTCATCACCATCACATCAAAAACAGAAATGATAGATTTGGGATTACCACCACCACCACCACCACCCACTCCCACCACCACCCCCCACCAACCCTCATCCCCACTCCTCACACACACACACACACACACGCGCGTGCGCACACACACACATACACGCACACACAATCACTCTCTCTCACACACACACACACACACACACACACACACAGACTCCTCTTTTTATCTAGAGATGGCAGTCAGCAGAATTCTTCTTATGCTATATCAAAGTCAGACTCAGCAGCTCTGAATGTCTGTGTGTGTGTGTGTGTGTGTGTGTGTGTGTGTGTGCGCGCATTTTTGTGTGTGGGTGCGTGTGTTAGTGTGTGTGTGTGTGTGCGTGTGCGTGTGTTAGTGTGTGTGTGTGTGTGTGTGTGTGTGTGTGTTTATGTGTACAGTATGTGCAAGCATATGTGACCAAAGAAGTAGATGTATTCAGGTGTGAATGACTTCAGTGTGTTTACAATTCCTCTGTGTGTGTCTTTCTGTGTGTGTATGTGTGTGTGTGTGTGTGTGTGTGTGTGTGTGTGTGTGTGTGTAGGTGTGTGTGTAGGTGTGTGTGTGTGTGTGTGTGTGTGTGTGTGTGTGTGTGTGTGTGCATGTGAGTTTGAGTGACCCAGAGATTGGATCTTAAGACCATCATCCTCCTCCTGAGGCTATGCCACCTCTCTAGTTCCTCCTCTCAGTACCAGATAAGGCTTTCCCCCATCGGCCATTGAGATGAGAAGCCCTGCATAACATGATGCTTTTTTAGCTGAGAGCAAATAACAGCACAGCCAGGGCAAAGAGGATGATATTGCCTTGCTTCGTGCCATCTATCTATAAAGCCAGAAATCTGGCTGGCTCGCTAAGTGTTTGCATATCCAGAACCATCTAACTCCTCAACGACCCAAAAAAGCATACTGTCAAAGCACGCTGTCTTGCTGTTAGGATACGACCTCTTAAAAATATCATTAAAGGAGAGCATTTTACAGAGCCCAACGTCAACCATGTGACCAATGTTCCCAGATGCAGTGTATCTGCAGGCCTATTTTCATAGGCCCTGAATTAGTAAACATTGGCACTGTGTGTAATTTCATTAGTCAGCAAAACCACACACAAAAAAAACAGCTTGGGAAATAAAAATCAGGTGTGTGTCCGATATCACTAGAACCTCGACAAGATTTCAATTCTTTAATTTATTTTCTCCGAGAGTCTTGGGTCTATTTAGCTTAGCGCATCGGTGCGGTATCTAAATAGAGGGAACTGAACAAACAACAGATCCTGATGGTCTTGACATGGTAAGGGATCAAAACGCAGTGCGCTGAAGCTTTCTGCATACGCCGTTCCTCAGTAAACCCTTCAGCAATGCACAAGCGGACAGGTGTGATGTGACAGGTGCATGTGAAAGGAGTAAAAAGACAGGACAGGTCTCCATACCTGTTTCTGAAGGGGAAGTAAAGAGGGAACGTCTACCTACAGTCCTAGACCCTGACAGAATAAGCAGTGACACAATTGCCCAGGCACGCACAAATAACCTACTGGAGGTCTTGAGGAAATCAAGTGCAATTTAATGTCCATTTGCAGTTATCTGGTTGTTTGTTTCTGTGGGTGCGTGTGTGTTTGGTGGGGGGGCACTAGAGAGGGCTGGAGGGCGAAGGAGAGGTGGTCAATTGTGTCCTTGTCATTTATCAATCCATTGGCCATCAAGGACTGAGTTGAGATCATATAAATCCCCTTAAGCTAAAAAAGGAGAGGAGCTCAAAATCAATCAATGATGCCTCAATCGGACTGGAAGAGGAGAACAAACACACCTTGCAGCAGCGTGTGTGTGCCCATGCACCCCCTAGTTTGTCACAGTCTGATTCACCATCTGTCTTCCAGAGTATGGGCCTGTCCTTGAATAAGGTATTCTTTCTGAAAGGAGGGACTGACTTGCTCTATTGACATGATACACACAGACAGTCTGGACAAGACAGTATGAAAAAAAAAAAACTGAAAAAAGAAAGAGATGTGGGGGTGGAGAATATGAGGGGTAGAAATAAATAAATAAAGTTCAAAGAAGGTCCCTTTAGACAATCAAAACAAAACACCAAAGGGGGGCAAAATAATGACAGACGGAGACTTGTATGCTTTGTTTCATATCAAAATCCTAATTAGCGTAACATTTTTTCCTCAAAGATGTATCCCTTATAACATAGTCACACCAAAATTAAACTACATGTTTAATGTTAACATTTACTCAAAGGATGTATTTATTTTCTTCCCGTATCAATATTCTTGTTGTGTCTACCATGAGTCTTTTGAAGTTTCACACGGTGCACCGGGGATAATAACCTTGGCCCACTTCAGACCAGGACTTTGACCATCCAGCTAATTATAAAACTCAATATCAGACACAGGGGCACAGCACTCTTCAGGTTTCCTTTGGGTCTCGGCCAAATGTGCTTGAGCAAAATGAGGAGAGGCAAAAAAAAAGAAAGAAAAAGTGAAAAAAAAGAAATAAATGAAGTGTGGCAGCACCCCAAAGTTCTAAATTCCCCGTTTTTGACTAGGTAAGGGCTACAGGGCTGCTGTAGGTGTTTGCAGGTGGCTTACAGGCCTGAGCGTTTATCTCCAGGTCGAGGAGTTGTGTTTGGGGTCATAAAGACATGAATGGTGTAGTAAGCACTGCATGATGCTAAAAACAAAACAAAAAAGCAATTATAAAATCAATATGCAAAGCTTGGGCAAGGAGACAAAAATTAGAGATGCGCGGGGACCCGTGGATTCCAACTGTCACTATGTCCATGAGGCCATTTTGCTGTTGTGGAAAATGTTAGATGTTGGCCAGGTCCAGCTGGGATTGTACCATGTTCAATCGAACACATTTTTTTTTTTTTTTTTTTTTTTTCCATCAGAGATTGGGTCTCCCGGCTGTTTTTGACTGGCACAGCTTGACATTGGAATAATATCATTCTGATCCGCATGGCAATGGAAAATTTGCAAATCTGGAAGAGAGCTTAATCAGATTAACCCCCCACACAGTAGGCCACACGTTTTTCTCAATAATTTAATTAGGCTTGGTTATTATTCAAATAAACATCATTTGGCCACGGGGCTGATCGAGGTTTGAGCCCTAAGTGCTGAAGTGCCTTGCATGGATAAAAGAAGAAATGGGGCAAAAAAAACCCTGTAAAACAAAATGGCCCTCATAATGGGGCACCATTCCACCACATGAAAAAGTATGTGTCTCTGACCATTAAACACCTTAGCAGTGCAACCGAGGCATACAGGACTTTAGTAGCCATCAGTAAAAGATATGGCCACGGCCACATTAATCTGAATGGAATAGAATGTCCATATCAATGTCCGTGGTGCTTTGCTGAAAATGACTTAGAATATACTGTATATGCCCATCAAATTGGACTGACTAGTGTAGCTGTTGCAGCTATTGCAAATCATCTTCTTCTTCTTCATCAACATCATCATCATCAAATAATAGTAGGCCTAGTGGTGACTGCATTGGTAGAATCAATAGTGTGTTGTTATTGTTGCCTGAACATAGTAATTGAACAAGTCACTGATTGCCAACCAGATTACAAAGACTGATAGAGAGAGAGCGAGAGAGAGAGAGAGAGAGATATCTAGGCACCTGCATACAGCACTGACCTACATTTAACAAAACAAAATGCACCTAGTTCCATGTGTAGTTCTCCATGAATGCACAACACAAACTTCCATAAAATAATACAGCGATAGAACAGGCTAGCAGGCAACATCAAAACATGATAAACATGAGTGATAGTTTATGATCTCTATTGTCCCCATCAAATACTGAACATGTCAATTGTCTGTAGTGACTAACCACATATTTTGTACACTTTAGACTAACCACATATTTTGTACACTTTAGACTAACCGCATCTTTTGTACACTTTAGACTAACCACATCTTATGTACACTATAGATAACCACGTCTTATGTGCACTATAGATCAGCCACATCTTATGTAGGCCTACACTATAGGTAACCACGTCTTATGTACACTATACATGTAGATCAGCCACATCTTACAGTATGTACACTATCAGCCACATCTTCTTTACACTATAGATCAGCTACATCTAATGCGCACAATAGGCAACCACATCTTGTGTCCGCTATAGATAACCACGTCTTATTTACACTAGATAAACCATATCTTATGTACAATATAGATAAACCACATCTTATGTACAATATAGATAAACCACATCTTATGTACAATATAGATAAACCACATCGTGTGTCCGCTATAGATAACCACGTCTTATTTACACTAGATAAACCACATCTTATGTACAATATAGATAAAACCACATCTTATGTCCAACATAGATAAACCACATCTTATGTACACTATAGGCTAACCACGTCTTATGTGCACTATAGATAAACCACATCTTATGCACACTATAGATAACCATGTCTTATGTACACTAGGCTCACCACCCCCTATCAGCCTGTCTTGTAACACATTGTGCTTTGCTGAATACGACGAACCGCAGCGGTGTGCTTACATATCCAACATATGTTGAACCCTGTATGCCTTGCCCTCTCCATCAGCTGTCCATGCCCTTGTCTCAACCTCAGCATTTATTAACTTGACAGCTAAATACCGCTGTGACTGGAGCTTAAAGACAGCCTTTTTTCCCCCTCTTAATTTCATACCATCATGACGTGCATTTTTGGCCATTTTGAGTCACAACACAAATGAACATACTGTATCAGGCATGGCTTTTCGTCCCTCGTCGTGCCCCCACAGATTAACATGTTAAATATGCATATAAATAGTGCATGACAAAAACCCTTTAACCGTTTCGCCAGAGCAAGGGATCACACATGAAGTGCAAAGAGAATAAAATGCCCTCAAAACAAGTAGTTACTCCACCTCAACCACATTTTTATTTAAAAAAAAAAAAAAAAAAAAAAAAGTAGGCAGGTCGAATGTAGCAAAGCATAGAAATGTCATTCTGAGACACATCATTGAGAATGCTGCAACAAATAATAGATGAGCTGTGGTACCACATTACACAGTAAGACAGATAATTATCTCCCCTCGTGATGTGCAGTCGGCTTGGAGTGATGGCCAGCCCCCGCAAAAAACAAAGTTGTCACAGAAATAATAGATCCGAAGGTCAGGCTTCAATTTCCACAGTAAAGACGTGTGTGTGTGTGTGTGTGTGTGTGTGTGTGTGTGTGTGTGTGTGTGTGTGTGTGTGTGTGTGTGTGTGTGTGTGTGTGTGTGCGTACACGTCTGTGTCTGTGTGTGCTCGAGTATGTGTGTTTTTCTGTGTCTACGTCTGTGTGTGTGTGTGTGTGTGTGTGTGTGTGTGTGTGTGTGTGTGTGTGTGTGTTTGTGTATCTGTCTGTCTGTCTGCGTGTAGGTGCATCTGTCAGTGTTTCCCATGATAACCTATCTGATTTCAGCAATATGTCCAGCTGTATTTCAAAAAATGACAGGAAAGTGCCTTATTAATCTGATGTTTCCTGCTTCAAGAATAAAGAAATGCTTTGATAAAGCAAAGGTCTTCTTCCCCACTCAATCCAATGTGTCTGAGCCCACAATGAAACCAATAGTCTATGCCGTATAGGTCTTAACACCTGTTCCTTCATACAGACCACAATCCATAGGAGGCATCCATATTCCCCCTATTACATCACGTAAGATCTCTTTCGAGTTATCTCAAACCACCACACATATCTGACCTTTCAATTGAAAACATATCGTGGGCAGGCTGGTCTCATTCATTCATACAAAATAAAAACAAATAAATACAACATAAAAATAGATGTAAGATTACTGACAAAAAAATGAAAATGCAGAACAAGTGAATATCAGCAGTGAGTTATCAGACACTATCTTTGATGGTACTTCCTTGCGTTTTTTTTTCTCTATACATGTATTTGTTTGTAAAATGTAATCTTAAAAATACTCGACGACGCAAATCTTGATAATTCTCTCGCTTATGCTGGCGCAGATCCCGATGCACGTATTCATTGTCCATGCATTCTTTCATGACAAGAGCCAAGCTGCAGACTCTATCCCACCTCACTACACCTTTTGCTCTCATCATTTGAACGGCGGAGATACAACAGCGACACCTTGAGAGGAACTTCTCCAGAATAGCGGTCCCTCTCATCCGCCTCTCTGGCACAAGTCAAATGCAGTGGGCTGTTTCCCTTGACGTGTCTCATGTTTCTGTTACATATATACACTTCCTGCTCTACATTACGGACATGTTAGTTATAAAATGTCATTTCATTTTGACATATTTGGACGAAATAGATGGCTTTACAAAAGCTCACAATAGTTAAAGTGGATAATAGTCTTCGTGGGGGAGCACTTCTTTATGATCATAAAAAAGCATTCTAGTCGCACCCAGTACTTGTACCATTACCTGTTCCTGACTCTGCACATACCGAAACATTGCTTTAATTGAAAACACTTTACTTTTGAAAAATAGGCCATTACAAAACCATCGTGTCTATCCCTTCTCTGGCAGACAGTATCATTTCATCCATTGCAACCCATAACCACACAAAATCAGGAATCGTTTGTGGCTACATTAACTTCGCAGCATAAGCACTGGAGTGACGTTAGTTGGTCATGCTTGTCTGCGTCCCATATAGCCTATCTGAATGTCAACAATTGGCACACCATAAGATAACACATTTTACATTCATAAGGAGGTGACGCAGCAGATGTCCAAAGTCTGCGAAAAGTATAAATAATCCTGATATCAATCAACAATCAAATGATAAACAGAAAGAACATGCATTTACAAGTTTCCTCCCATCTTTTTTGTTCATTTCCGCTTGATAACAGAATAAAACAACAAATACAAATCCTAACTGCGTTTTGTCACAAAAAATAGAGAAATGGCACTTTGAATATATTCATATATAGTTTTATATTTATATATATTTATATTGATAACACGAAAGAAGGTTCGAGTTTGTTTCTTTGTAACTATGGTATGGATCCCAGTGTGTGTTGAGACCATGCGAATCATGCAGATATGATACAGTTTTATTTACATTACATTCATGCTCGTGCACCATTTCCAAGTCCTCCTTCCTCTGATGTTCGGTCTGATTGCGGCAAATGTCTGTACTGGGTAGGGGGAGGGGATCTTTACATATATTACACTTAGTTCTGTAGCAGAGGCTCGTTGACAACTACAGTCAACCGGAGAACACAAAAAAATAGGCTAATTCCGAAAGAAGCGACTAAGAAGCTTTGAAGTAGGCAATGCGTCTTTTCCTCTCAGTCGTTTCACTTTTTTTCATGGCACGCAGTTTATTTGCTTATTTCTCTAGTTTGTATTCCAGCATGAGCTGTCCTTAGATGTTTAAGCATAACGTTACTTGTCAGAAAGGGAGTGGGCTCCACAGTCATAATTCCTATGCGGTGCGTCTGCGTTGAATCCACTATGCCAGTAAGCTGAGCTGTCGCATACAGTCTGTAGAGAATTTATCTCTGAGGCCGAGGAGTTGCCATCTCTTCGCTTTGATCGTTTACGATTCCGTAAGATAAAGACGAGCATTCCCACAACAGTAAACGCCGACGTGACAAAGACCAGCAGCAAACCAGGCACCAGTACAGAGATGGATACTCTGCTGGGTTCCAGATAGTTGTTGGACCGTGTCCCCGTGTCTACAGGGAAAGTGCTGTTCTTGGAGGGAGAGGTGGGAGAGATGTTGTCTTTGAGCCGTGGACACAGTAGCTCATTTCTAATGTGCCGAAAATCCCGCGCCCAAGACTCCGGTGGGGACTCGCATTTTAGATCACTTACAATGACGTCTGGCCCAAGTTTAGCTGCCCACTGTTTGAAAGGAACAATCTTACATGAGCAATCCCACGGGTTTCCATGCAAATCAATTTGTATAATGGAGTTGAGCTGATCTAAAACCCCAGGCACTGGGAGATATGTGAAATAATTGTTGTGCAGGCTGATTTTGGACAAAGCCACCCCTTGAAACACATCCACAGGTAGAGATTTAAGCAAGTTGTTGTTAAGAAATAGGACCCTCAAATTAGGCATGGGACTGAAGGAGCCGGCCATGATGAGCTGAATGTCATTATATTCCAAACTGAGATATTCCAAATTCTGCAGTCCCACAAACATTTCCGCCATTAATGTATCCAGGTAGTTTTTGTCCATGTACAGCCACCTTAATTCAGTGAGATTTTGGAAAGTGCCATTTTCTAGCATTTTTATGTTGTTCCCCCCCAAATCAAGTAAATTAAGGCTGTTGTAGCCTTTGAGGTGGTTCTTTCTCACAGTGTGAATGTTGTTGTCACGCAGATTCAGCTCGTGCGCAATAATGGGTTTAGGTTTTAAATTGACCACGCTTTCTATTTTCCTGCCCTCGCAGTTGACCCCGAGTCCTTGTCTGGTCCCGATCAGTTTGCAGCTGCATGAGTGGGGACAGGATGCGTTGGACAGCTGGTCCTTCTCCCCTGTCCCCGTTGCCATAGCAGTGGGTTTCGTTTTCTGTGGGTTTCGCTGCCAGTTTTCGCCTGATTTCAGGGGCCCCTTATGCCTATTTCCCGGAGATTCGGATTCTGTGTCACCACCGGTTTGAAAAGGCGTTGGACTGGGTCCAGGATCGGAGATCTCGTCTTGGGTGGGAGGTGCATCCATGCCCGAGTCTATCCCGCTCTTTGAAGGGCACAGGTCTGCCTCTGATGTCTCGTTTAAGTCCCTTCCCTGCAGTCGTGTCGGTGCCTCGCAAAGGACACTCCCGATAAGAGCGTTTTGTGGGATATTCTCCAGCCATTCCTTTAGAGACACCAGATCACAGTCACAGTCCCAGGGGTTGTCCTCCAATAAAACCTCTACTATGCCAGGTATTTGTTCTAGAATTCCTTCATAAGGCAACGTTTTTATTCGATTTCCCCGTAGGTCAAGGTGCGTAATGGGTACGTGTTGAAACACATTTATAGGAAGTGCTGTTATAAGGTTGTCGTTTAGGATCAAAACTTCAAGTTTACTTAAGTCCCTGAACACAGATGGGTCAATGTCTCTCAGTAGATTAAAATCAGCTTGGAGATATTCCAAGTCGTCTAAACCAAGGAACGTGTTCTTTTTAAAAGACCGTATTTTGTTGTTGTTTATGTGCAGCCGTTTGACAAGCTGCAGTCCGAGAAAGGCGCCAGGGACAATGTCGTGTAAGCCGTTGTTCTCCAAATGTAAGCTGACAGCATTGTAAAAGTTAGCAAACTCATTGGGGAAAAGTCTGGACAAAGAATTCCCGTGGAGTAATAAATGATAAAACTGGGAACTCGGACCAGTCAAATGATGGAGATTGCTGAAGCTCCTCTTTTCACAGTCAATGTGCAGATCGCCTTCTATTGCATTGCAGGAGCAGATCTGCTCCTTACAAACGTCCCTTGTAACATTTCCAATAGCAACACAAAGAGCCGCCTTCAGCAACACAATCCAAAGAAGCATTTTCAATACGAACAATTCATCCCCGATTTCAAGACATGAATGCAATCAGCGAGTGGATATGCGTTTGGGATTCCAAAAAGATTCACCACTCTTAAAAAACAAGACGACAGTCCGTAATTATATCCATGTCCATATAGCTGGCTATGTCCAGGCGTAGGCTGGTAAAACTGACCATAAGATGCAGCTCAAGAGAATCCTTTTGTTCAATCCCCCATCAAGATTTTAGAAAATGACCCAAAGCAACAATACGTTACTTCACCCATCATTAAATTTGACTTAAGGTTTTCGATGACTGACCTTGCAATTTTACAAATCCGTGATTTTCTTATGGTGCGACGCATGCAGCGAGGTGCTGTTCTTTCTCCCTTGGTGCTGAATTCACACCCCGAAGATTTAATGCTGATCACTATGCATGGCAAAAAGATACCTCAGAATCCTCACATCATTCGGTGTCTTCCTGTGTCTCCACTACTGTCTTTTTCCGATTTTGAATTGCGAAGAAGGTAACCAAGAGGCTCCGTTCGTTCCAGCCTGGTGCTCACTGGAAGATCTGACACCCTCTGCTGAGCTGCAATGGCAAAAATCCATCGGGTGAGGGAATGCTGAAAAAAAAATCAATCCACATACAGGGCAAGTGTTAAAATGTTCACATTAAAAGCCGTCGATATGTTTAGACTGTCTTTGTCTCTCCCCTCAGTTTTAGATTTTATAGCCTCTGTTTCCGATTAGATTTCCCGTCCAACTCTGTTGACAATCAGATACACTGAAGTGTTTGTTCCGAGTTGCCTTTTTAAAGTAAACCGCATAGCGCACTGCCAATCTCTAAGACATTCCCGCTTCGAATGAAGGTTAAAACAACCTCGTTTGGAGTCTTCCAGACGCATTTTCCAAAGAAAAAACAGAGCTGTTATATCGCAATAGTTTTGGGATACAGGTGTTGCTCTCTATGTGGTTGATTCTTTGAAAATGAATCCGCAGTTGAATGCGGTAAAATAATTAACTACATGTCGTGCCTGCAACAATCCTGCCCACGAAAGAATCCTACTTCGATTAATGTACCAACACAGGCTGCGTCAAGGGCATATATGTAAACTATGCCCGCATACGTCACCACTTTCAATAAAAAAAAAAAGGTTTAAAAGAACATACGATGGATTGTGGCTGATTTGGTTAGGCGGTCTGGTTAGGTTAGGTTTAACTACCGTTCCAGATTTGGCTCTTTTCCAACATCGTGTTCTTTATGTCTGGTTTCAGAGTCATGCACCTTTTTTAAAATTTTATCACGCAGTTTTCTCTGACAATATGAAATATGTGACAGTGGACAGCCCGTTTGGCGTCTGTGTTAAAGTGGATATGTGGCAGACAGACGTGTGTCGGCTATTTCCCTTTGAAACTAAAGTTATTTAATAATTCCTGAGTCTGAAATCAACATTTGAAATGTCTAGGCTGAAAATGTAGTTCTGATCTGAACATTTCTTGTTCCAAGCATTCGTTAGACTGCAGACTGACTTCATCCACATCATATGAATACATCCCACCCCCACCCCCTCTCCCCAGACATCCTTAATGAGCCTTTCTCAAAATGGGTGGTGGGTGTTCGTGTGCCTCCAGTTCTCCCCTTTTTATCTGATGATAAAGTGATTTTGTGATTTGGTTTTTCTTTTTTTTTTAATGGAGTAAAACAACAAAGTCAGAACTGCAGTAATGAGCTAGCGTGATTGCTAGGTCTGATGACGCCAATTATTCTACTACTTGGGTACAAAAACAACTCCAACAGAAACAATAGTGTCAAAACATATATCATAAAGCATATGTATTGTCAAGTGTTGGATATGTCGATGTACAGATATGACCGAATCAAATGGTTTTGTTAGCCACAAGAAAACTCCATGTCCTTTTACACATGGCTTAGGTCCCATATACTAAACAAACCACTGTACCTCTAACATGCCATTCTTGATCCACTGGTCACCTGTGAATATTTTAATATTACAACAGCAAATCCCATGGAGTGTTTGGAAAGCTGAAATGGGATTGGGCCTTCACACAAACGCTGGCTCTCTTGCAGAGGATGGAATGGTGTCATTTCCTGACTCTATGCACATTTTGGAGAGTGTACCTCTTGGTTACCTGGCAGAGATATCCCACACAGACCACATATGCAATAACATGTGAAAGTTGGCATTCATAACCTTTGGACCTAAGTTTGTCACATCCACAATATGACCATATATACAGTATGACCATATATATATTTTTTTTGCACAGTGTTTTGCTTAAGGCATAAGCATAGTGCATGGGTTTCCAAACTTTCAGTATTAACCCTTCTTGTCACCTGAGGGGGAAAAAAAAGACAAAGACTGTCAACATTTCAAGAAAATTGGATAATAAAGGAATGATGTAATGAAATATACCTGCCTCCTGCACATACAGACACACACACACACACACACACACACACACACACACACACACACCCCACCCCACCCACCCCAGTGAGGCGTACCATTAATCATATTGTAATTCCTTTAATGCCTGAGGCCCTGAATCGCAGACTGTGTCATTCACTTATCTGAATGCAATTCCAACTTATTAACTGAATGTAACCTTTAACAATACATAACTTTGTTCTGGCTGGAGTCCTCTATTTATCTCTCTGAACAGATGTCTGCTTTCAGCCTGATTCCTAAAACTGCCCACTCTCCTGTCACAGCCCCTATAAAAGCATAAAGAGATGTTTTCATGTTAAGCTAAGCAACCAATAGTCAATACAACCTAGTTGACAAACCCAGAGCAAAGATTGGAAGTAAGGTGCCAAGGGTATACCAGTGTGGTTCAGTCATTAGTGGTTATGAGTAAACAGAAATAGACATCCTTTTTATGGCTTTTTTTTCCGCAGTTGTTTTTCTCTCCATGGCTTTCTTTCTTGTCTCTTGTCGTCGACTTGCATTATAGCAATTTCCCTCCTTGTATTCTTGGCTTATACAAGCTAGTGCAATAGTAACTGTCTCATTATTGTTCTGACATGAACTGTCCCAAACAGTATTATCTCATAACTGGTTGACTTGAACAAGATGAGGTGTTCATACACATACATTTTATAACACTGTCATGCATGCCAAAGTCATACTTTTCCCACCACCCAAGATATGTCATTTGGATCATATTGCCTATGAATACTTAGCCACAAATATGACCCTAATCTAGGTGGAAATAGATATCAAGAGGGTAAACAAAACACAACATGTAATCTACAAAAGCCATTTTAATCAATTTCAATCCCAGAGATCTCTTTTTCTGCTTTCTCGATGTCACTGTCAAAGAACACAATATGTAGCCGTTTTTGTCTTTTTGAGTCAGTTCTGCTTCATTAAGCGCATATATATGTATGCTGAAAATATCAGGCTTTTCCCCGCTAATGGTTTTTATCTGACAGGCTGAGGACATTTCATGAAGCATACATGAACAAGCATCACTGGCTTCCCATCTGTCTCATTTCATTCAAGTGTCCCCTAACCAGACTATTGGGGCTTTATGAAATGGGCAGAGTAATGTTACAGTCATAATAATAAGCCACCATATTGTCTGTGATGCTAGCCCCAGATTGCTCCTCACTCTTTCTCCCTCTAAGCATGATAGAACATAAAACACGATCATGTAAGAGCGAAACACAGATATCAAGTGCGTTGCCGTTATGTAAGTTCAGTCGTATGGCACTCTCTGTTCATCACATTTGAAACATCAGGCCATCCGTATGAATAAAGTGTCGTTACTCTTTGTCTGAAGTCTGAGCATCGGCAGTGATGGCTTTAGTCTTTTCCTGACTTTCCACAAGTATTGTACCTGTCTTCCTTTCTCCTTTATTCCCTGTCCATCTTATCTGAATTCAAAATTCAAAATGATCCTGTTCCAAAGTGCTCTTCTGTCTCTCCTGAAATAGAACATTTAGGGTCCCTTTATTCCAAGTCACTCTGCCAGACGTAGAATATTCTTTGTCTCAGTCAGTACAGGCACGATGATTCACGCTACACAAGCCAACAACTCCACAAAGTGTGGCCATTCTCTCAGACGCACAATGTTTCATTACGCCTTGCTGTGAGATTTGTGTGTGTGGGCCGCTCTTCGTGGGAGTGTGGAAGGGTGTCTCTGTCTGACGTGTGTGTGTGTGTTGTGATTCAGCTGATTGCTGCGGAGACACTGGCATGTTTGCATGTTGGCTCCTCCAGTCACGCTGTCTCAGATGCCTGACCTTTTAAAATCCATCACAGACAGGCCATGAGTGGCAAGAAAACATACTGACTCATAATCTTTACCTCTATTTAGTATGCAACAGAAACAGCCCGTGGGCACACAAAGTGAAGACCCGGTGGTGTGTTTTTGGTATTAGCAGTATATGGTATACATCTTCTGATACACACAGCATCTGAGCTCCTTTTGTGAGGATTTGATGAATTCAGCGACATACAGTACAGTACAGTATTCAAACTGTGTTGTCGTGATGTGTCTAGAAGAAGGACAAAGAAGAGAGGCTGGCTCATTCTTTAGTAATGTCAAAATGAGATTCACTGGAGAGTCTTTCTCTTCAAGAACAGTAATATGCTGTACAGTAAAGGCAAAGATTAAGATTATTGATTGCCACACTATAACAACACAATCAGCTTCAAATGAGGATGAAAAGCAAAGTCTGTGAGTGTGCAGGGACATGTGCTTGTGTTATAAAGAGATGAAGACGAAGACGAAGGAGCTGCCTGTCTCAGGTTATCACTGTGTTCTTATATAAGGCTGTGCTGCATCTGACGATCACATGTGCACCGTATAGGAAAGGGCGCCTTGCACAGAAGTGTGTGATCGCGGATGCAGGCGAACATACTTTATGAAAATGGAGTCATTTCAGAGCTGCTCAAGTAATGCTTTGAACCATAGTGAGAGGAGAACGTTCCAGATTGTTTTCATAGCATCTTAATATGATTATCATCCAGGCTTTGGAGAGTTGATATAGCCCCCGCCCCATGTTCAGGGGTGGGGTAAATACCAGGTTCTGCTGGGACGAGTCTTTCTCCCAGTGGGAGTGGATGTAGTGGGGCATTACCTGGTCTTTTCCCAGGTGGTTCAGTATCCGGGAGAGGTAACTGTTCTGTGAACCTCCTGTTTTACAGGGCAGGTAATAGTGATGGTGGTGGTGGGAACGTGTGAGTGGGCATGCTTGTGTGTGTGTGTGTGTGTGTGTGTGTGTGTGTGTGTGTGTGTGTGTGTGTGTGTGTGTGTGTGTGTGTGTGTGTGTGTGTGTGTGTGTGTGTGTGTGCGTGTGTGTGCGTGTGTGTTGGTAATCCTGTGCGTGTCTTCTGGCCCTCGTTAGCATTTAGCCACTTTGCTCTAGAGACTCCAGGTAAAACAGAGGACATCATAGAGGTTGCTAAGAGTTTACACCAACACAGTGTGTGAGCTACATAAATATTATATCACATTATATATTATAGAAGGCATGCTCTGCTATTACTACACATAAAGGCCTAATGACTTAGTGATGTTGCTATTATCTGTATTATACAGTCATGTCAGCACTCATAAATTAAATTACATAAATTACATCAAATGCTACTAAGCTGTCATAACATTGGACAGCCTTATGGCAGTAACTAGCTATGGTATAACACCTTGATAACATAATAACCTTGCTAGACAGTGAATGTCAGAACTACTTATGATGGGATATGGCAGCTGCCATAGCATATTTATGACATGTCTATGTTAGTTTTATGACGGGTTCTCACGTGTGGTGTTGTCCGCAAAGACAAGCCAAGGTTATACTGTTGTCACGTGATGTTGAAGAAGGGTGTTATATAGCTCTTTATTATGTAAGAAATCGGTTTGCCGAGATGTTTATTTAGCGTAAGTTAAGAAAAAGAAGGTGTTGTGTTTTGTTCACAGTTACAATGTATTGAATGTCAGACATGACAGACATGTCTGTACATGCCAACATGAAACTTGGCTCCTAGAGGTGTAGAGAACGAGTACGTCAGGTGTGTGTTTATGTTTATATATGTGGAAGTGGAAGTGCATGCATGTTTGTGTAGCTGTGTAGCTCTGTATTTTCAGAAAGTATGTGTGTGTGTGTGTGTGTGTGTGTGTGTGTGAGAGAGAGAGAGAATATGTGTGTGTGTGTGTGTGTGTGTGTGTATGCATGTGTGTATGTGTGTGTGTGTTTGTGTGTGTGTGTGTGTGTGTGTGCGTATACAGTATGTGTGTGTGTGTGTGTGTGTGTGTGTGAGCGCGTGTGATTGTGTGTGTGAATGTGTGTGTGTGTGCACGTGCCAGAGTCGTGCGAGGCTGACTCAGCAGGTAGCGGGTGCAATTTGTAATTCTGAGGAGTGCCAAAACCCCTCCATGCTTGAGCGGAGACCCGCTTCGTGGAGGGAGCTGCCCGGGCCCCACACCAGCCTGAGAAGGCGCATGCAGCGAGGGGCTCGCCGTCCGAGCGGCCCGGCGTAACACACTCCTCTGATGTGCGCCGCTCACACGTAAATAGGTGCTATTAATCCTACTCAAGCCCACATAAAGCGCCGTGTCAATACCATGTCAATACCCCAGCGGTGGGGTGAGAAGTTGGATCGAATCATCTCCAGCACGAATATTGCAATCATCGGGTTTTCGAGCGGCTTTTGTCGACAGGCCCTAAGGCTCCTTGTTGGAGGCATCACACAAAACACAACACACAGGGCTTTTTTTTTTTTTTTTTACCCAGTGTCCGAGTCACTGATTCGGGATTGTTTATTGAAAATAAATGTTGATCTGTTTATTCGTATGGTTATCTTAGCAATCTATGCATTCATTGTGGACAAACACACATTTGTCTATTACATTTATCCAATACATCATACGGAGAGCATTTTCTTTTTATTTTGGTGTCCATATTTCCACGCAAACGGCTGGAAGCTGTGCTGGCATCCCCAAGGAGAAGAACATAGAACAGTGTTTGGGAAGCATGTATTTTGATACCCCCTTCCCCCTGCGCGTGCACACACACACACACACACACACACACACACACACACACACACACACACACACACACACACACAAACACACACACACGCACACACACCTTTCTTCGCATCCTTTGTTCCTTTTTCAAAACAGGAAAACAAATATCCCCTCTTCTATTAGGTGTAACTTCTATAACAAACAATGTTTGTTCTGAAATGTTTGGTCATGTGACTTTCAAAAGCGCAGCAGGGGTTCTTTACAACCTGGTTGAAATTTACAAAAGGAACTTTGATGAGTCACATGCAACCCAGCTCAAATCTCGACTCTCTTTCATCAAAACAATAATTGACAATTAACGAGACTCAGCCTGACAATTGTGCGTGGATATGTTTCCATGGAGATAAGCTGAAGTGAAATCTCTTGCAAGGCCCAAGTTAGCATTAGTATTGGTGAGAGTGTTTTGACACCAGGGGACCTTTCTTCAGAGAAAAATCATCTTTGTGGTTACATTAGGGCGTCTGAATTAAAGAAAACAACAAATAATGTGTTTTTTTTGTATACAGAAAAAAAAGATAATAATCCACATTATTATTCTACTGTCGCAGATACTGTGCTTTTGCTGGAGAACAACTGAAGCTAAGCACTAAATATCCACATAAAGTGCCTTGCGAGTCCTGTGGAGTAAGTAATAAGATCTTGCCCTTGGCAATCAAAAGCCCTCATGTGAGACAAGAGAAGGGTGCACGCCACTTCAGCCTGTGCTAACGAACAGCCCTCTGCAAGCCTCAGGAGCTCCAGATGGGATCATCAGCAAAGGAGAGAGGGAGGGGGCATAGCTGCCTGGGAAGGTGTGGGGTGTGAGTGTGTGTGTGTATGTGTGTGTTTGTGTGTGTGTGTGTGTGTGTCTGTGTGTGTGTGTGTGTGTGTGTGTGTGTGTGTGTGTGTGTGTGTGTGTGTGTACGTGCACTGTTTGTGTGCCTACAGTATGTGTTTGTCTGTGCCTAGGTGGTGGGTGTGTTTACGGGAGAGACAGAGAGAGAGAGAGAGAGAGAGAGAGAGAGAGAGAGAGAGAGAGAGAGAATACTGTGTGTGTAGGTGTGTGTGTGTGTGTGTGTGTGTGTGTGTGTGTGTGTGTGTGTGTGTGTGTGTGTGTGTGTGTGTGTATGTGTGTGTGTGTGTGTGTGTGTGTGGGAGAGCAGGGAGTTTGTGTGCACCAAGGCTGTATACATGTTTGCAAGGTCACACAAGGTAAAAGTTCTGTCATCACCATAACTCCAGCAGGTCAACGAGTACATATTCTTTAAAGTGCTTTGATTGCTTCTATTGCCTCGTGTTCATTAGACCATGATCCAGCTGCCAAGAGTTAAGTGAAGGCTTATTGTCATTTGCTTCGGGTTTTATATTAAGAATCTTTTATTAAAGAAAATTGCTTTGCAGGTACATTATATTCAGCAATTGACAGATCAAAAGCAGATATCAGAATCAATAAACCAATTGGCAGGGCATTCATGATACTCAGTCTATTGAGTCAGGAGAGTAAGCTCACTCTTCTTATTTGTACGCATTGCCTACTGCAGGTTCTTGTAGTGTA
>NC_085016.1:11480158-11485158 GCF_963854185.1 Sardina pilchardus
TACGGATACAAGCAAACAATTTGACACCAAATTTGAGTTTATTGGTTTTGTTTGACAGGGACCATGCATACTGTAGAATAGTTTGTATACCGGGGGTTAGCTAAATAGCTAATTTGCACCTGTAGTCCCTGGGCAGGATGTTCAAGCACAGTCTGGGTAACACAAATGCCCAAGACTTGTTGTGAGCTTGTTGCCTTGGGCCTATGACTTCCTAACATTATAGATAGTACAGTACTGTATATGTCTGTAGTTAATATGCTTGTGATCATTGTACCTGATACATGCTTTGCATACTGTTAATGCTCCAAATTCTAGTCAAGAGTGTAGATTTTTTGGGAAGGCCAAGTGTAACTAGTGTCCTGCTAATCAACAGCCTGGTCTATCCAGCTATGATAGTGTGCATCACCATCTGCCTGACTGATGTCACAGATGCACAACAACATGAATAATTATACTCTGCAGATAGGCATCATTGAACCATTCTCTCATTCAGCTCCCTGTCAGAGAGACAGCAAGAAATGCACTGGCTGTTCACATTCTTGATGAGAGCAAATGTTCTTTGTTGCTGCAGTGCCATTTCCTGTAATCGATTGATTTTTTTTTTTTTTTAACTAATATAAATAAATTGAAGCGATTTTGTTATGTATTAACACAGCAGGATTCATTTGAAGGCCTCCAGTACACAGGCTCATCTGAGGGACTTTAATGTCGACATGAATAGCCAAAAGCTCTGGTTGTCTAGGCCCATTAAACACCCCGGGTCACATTAGAGAGATAGTCACTTCTATCATGTCTGAGTGAACGCTGGTCTTTTGACCAGCTCAAAAAAGTCTGGACCACTGGGCTAGGAGTCAGGCAGGACAACATGTGTCATAGGCTGGGTGCTACGTAGGACACAGGGAGCATAAATTGAGAGGGAGTGATCAAGTCTCACATTTACTTAATTAAATCTTACACATTATAGTTAACATTTAATTGCCCTTGGGTAATATTTTCTTGATTTATTATAAGTAAATTATTTACAAAGCTTACAATCCATTGGATCTCTCATATACGTAGCCCCGCCCCCTGTCTATGTCTCTGTCACAAAGGCCCGTCCCCATCCTGTTTCTGCCCAAAGATTCCATACAGCTACGTTCCCCCTCAAATGTAGCTAAACTAGTTCAAAATGCAGTGGCAAGTTCAAATATCGGACTTATTCAGCTGAAGTACTGGCTCGCTGATCCTTTACAGTAATAATGTAACTTTACAAATACATCGCTAGGAAACCTCTTTTTAGATCTGAACTCCAGACAATCTGAAGTTGCCTTGTTGTACCTCACCTGTGGCCAAAGTTGCCAACCATTCCTTTAGTAACCGGTCTTTGACACAAGAGTTAGTTGCCTGTGATCTGTCCTCCTAGTTTGTGATGTCAGAATTAGAGGCTAATTCATTTTGTTTTTTGGAGACCTGAGTTGCTACACTGACAGTTCAATCTTCAAGTTTCACTCATTATATGTCTTATAAAATATAACACATGTCAAAACTTTTGCCGCAGTGGATTTTTAAAATCTGCAATATAGGTCCAAACAACATTTGCTTATAGCATTAGTGTATACTGTAGCTGCCATGAATTTATTTACTACATAGTGTTTAAGGAAATTCAATATGAAGTGGCAGTGTTTTGAAAGTATATGGCACCACATCTTTGACCTTTATTGTTGTTGTTGTTATTATTTTATTAATGAAATCAAAACATGACTTAGGTCCCCTAATTAAAACATCTTTGAGAAATTGTTTCATTAAGAACAGGTAACAAGCCGAGGTGTAATAATATGCATTATGATTAAAAACAAACTATGCATGATCAAGGTTGATAGCAGAAAGCTACATATGGTTTTGACAAAGAACAGACATCTATTAACATGCTGCAATAAATGTGTTCAATCATTCTCTATGCCCCTTGGATAATTTGAACGCAGTTAAAGATGGTTGAAGGTTCTATAATTACACTTAACCTCTCTCACCTTGCTAGTGTCTAATAAGACTTTAATGATAAGTCACTGATTCTGAGATAAGTGGGACTCGAAAGCACTGTGCCAAAAATAGGCTAGCCATCTTGAATGTCTATTGAAGGATTTGTTCACTGGCCTCAAGAAGTGAAGACACACAACAACGGAGATTCATTTGACCAAATCTGTCCCGCTCCGCTCTCTGCGCCTTCTCAAGGCAAACAACCAACAGCTAATTATATCCCGCAGACTCTGTGTGCCACTCATGGCGCTAGGGCATTCATCGGGATTGATAAAGCTGCCATGGCCGCGGTCGGGATTAGACACACGCCACCCAGCCACGCACAGCGCAGTCGATGCGCGTCCAAACAAGCGTCTGGCGAGGGAGGGTTCGGAGGAGCCATGTAAATAATTGGAGCCCTGGGGAGCCACCGCGCGGCCCTGAGGGATTCCAAAACAGCCCGAGTGTGCCAGATGAAGAGTGATTTCCCTCCGCGCGGCCGGCCCTCTCGAGCGTCTCACGCTCTGGGTGTAAATCAAATCAATCCAGGGGCTTCACCTGTCCTTGGGCTAGAGACAAGCCGGTATCTAACACCCACCTATCTTCACACCCCCCCACCCCCCACCACACACACACACACACACACACACACACACACACACACACACACACTCCTCAACAACCACCGTCATGTTCTCACCCCTCCCTCTCCTGCTCCACCCTCCCAACTCCTCTCTCCTGAGGTGGTCTGACCTTTGCTCTGAGTTTGCCGTCAGCTGATGTCTTGGACACATGAACGCGAAATGATGACGGATGAATTAGCTGGCCCCAGGGAGTTCCTGAGTGAACATTCGACAATACGAACCTTTGTCGACCGGCCCTCTATAGAAGGAATACTCCTGTGACCTTGTGATCTTTTTTTTTTTTTCCCTCGATATACTGTTCTGTCAGAGCGTTCTGCTTGGGTCGTGTGGGCTTGTGAGAAATAGAGGCCACAGCAACAATATGTGTTGATGTGATATATAATGTGAATGTTTCAGCACAATTCCATCATGGAGTGGGTTTGATTGGAATCAGTTGGAAGGCAAAGCAAAGTAATATTTGCACTGATTTGTTATGATACCTTATGACTGGTAACATTCCAGGTATTGATATTTAGAAGAAGGTGCATTACATCACACAAATGTGTTGTGTTTCTGTGGTGTGCTGAGTATAACATTAGAAAATAAAATGTTCCAAGTGTATTATTTTGGTTATGTAAATTAAGATCTGAATTTAAGCCCATACTGTTGGACTTAATCCCATAGTCATAAGGTTTGTTGGCTTTGCTTACCTGAAGAATTGTAATTGCTATACAGTATTTCTCAAGTTGACAAATCTTTGACTTTCATTTACCGAAGTAGAGACAAAGATAGCTTAAATATTCACAAATCAAATCAGTCAAATCACTTACATGCAATGAACTGGAAGGTACTGTACAATTGTACTTTTATGAATTCGAGGCCAAATTGGGCTGTAAAACAAGGCTTTATCCGACGTGTGAATATTTTCTATCAAGCAATTAAATGCAAATATGAATCAGAACCAAGGGCTGGCTTCACTTTGAGAACCAAACAGAAAACAAATGAAGAAAAGTCCTCAAGGTGAATTTCTCTCTTAATTGGCAGTTGTCTTTGTGTTTGCAGTTTTGTGTAGAGAATAACCCATCTCCCCTCGCAATTTCTAGGCATCCACAGCTGGGTTTTGTTGCCAACTCTCGTCACAGCACTCCAAACGAGAGTGTTCCTTGAATGTGTTCATTCTCATGCATACAAAGAGATTCGATGGTGTTTACCACATGCACCATGAGGAATTGCAACGCATTCCTTCTTCCCACTGGAACGCTACAACTGAAAACAAAAAATGTGTGGAAGACATTGGGTACAGCCACAGAGGCCACAACAAAACAAATGACGAAGCCACAAAAACATGGAGGGCAAAAAAGCACAAAAGATGATGCAACATTTTGTATGTGAACAACTGCACATGTGCCATTGCTTGTTCTTTTGAATGAGTTACTGTAAATTATTTGATGTTCAGTAAGTCTTGATAAATTGTGACGGGCCTATTCCATCTAACTTTCTTATGAAGAGCTTGATTGTTGATTTGTGTATTGTTGTTGCTATTACTCACACACACACACACACACACACACACACACACACACACACAATTGCTTTACAACAATGGCTCTGGGACAGGCAGATTTTAACGTTTCAGCACCATGGACAGCGACGCTGTGTCTCCTATACCCAGGAATGGACAGCAAGTCTAGAACTGACCCTGGGAGGGGTCACAAACTATGAGAGAAACATATTGAAGCTCTTCAGAAGGAAAAAGTGGTCATGTTATAATTATTTTATTCTGGTGAACCTCAGGGAACAAAACATGATCCTTCTTCTTCATGAAATGGGTCTCTTGAGTCCTGCTCAGCCTTGGTAGACTGGCTTGTTCTGGTTAATGGTCCAGTTTCAGGATAACTTGAGAATGAAGGTGAATACAGACTACTCATGGTGAGAGAACTATGTATCTGGACAAACCTGTGCATCACCAACCACTTCACTTCAGTTGTCAATGCCAATGTACACACTCACACACACACACACACACACACACACACACACACACACACACACACACACACACACACACACACACACACACACACACGTATTCCTCTCTCTTCAATATTACAGACCCAGTTGACAGGCAAACCTTGACGATTGAGTAAACAAGACACATTTCAGTTTGCTTACTCCCTCCCAGCAGACCTACACATATCAGCATCTGGCTAGCTTCAGTATCTCCCCTTACACACTCACACAGAGGCAAGAACTCCCACCCCCTCCTTCCCACACACACACACACACACACACACACACACGCATGCATGCACACACACACACACACATGCACGCACTCACGCTTACAACATGATACAACACAGGCATACACATTCAAATTCCTTG